>NW_020174653.1:3201336-3237047 GCF_003031525.2 Neophocaena asiaeorientalis asiaeorientalis
CCAAAACAAAAAAAAAAAAAAAAAAAAAAAAAAAAAAAAGAAAAGAAAAGAAAGTAAAAGAAATTTAGAGGCCAGTATCATTGATGAACAGAGATGCAAAAATTCTCAACAAATATTAGAAACCTAATCCAACAATACATTAAGGGGATCATACATGATGATCAAATGGGATTTATCCCAGGGATGCAAGGATGGTTCAATATTCACAAATCAACCACCACATTAACAAACTGAAGAAAAAAAATCATATGATCATCTCAATAGATGCATAAAGAATATTTTGATAAAATTCAACATCCATTTATGACAAAACTCACGAACAAGTGGGCATAGAAAGAACATACCTCAACATAATAAAGGCTATATATGACAAACTGCAGCTAACATCCTACTCAACAGTGAAAAACATTTCCTCTAAGGTCAGGAAAAAGACAAGGAGGTCTAATCTTGCCACTTTAATTCAACATAGTTTTGGAAGTCTTAGCCATAGCAATCAGAGAATAAAAAAATAAAAGGAATCAAGTTAGGAAGGAAGAAGTAAACTATCACTGTTAGCAGATAACATACTATACATAAAAAATCCTAAAAACATCTCCCCAAAACTGTTAGTGTTTGTCAATGAATTCTGTAATGTTACAGGATACAAAATTATCATACAGAAATCTGTTGCATTTGTATACACTAAAAATGAACAGTCAGCAAGAGAAATGACAAAAATAATCCCACTTATAATTGAATAAAAAATAATAGAATAACTAGAAATAAACCTAACTTAAATAAACCTAAATAAGGAGATCAAAGTATACACTATGCTCATAAATTGGAAGAATTAATATTGTTAAAATGACAATACTACCTAAGGCAACCTACAGATTCAATGCAATCCTCATCAAAATAACAATTCACAGAACTGGAACAAATAATTCTAAAATTAGTATGGATACACAAAATACAGCAAATAGCTATTAAAATCCTGAGAAAGCTGGAGTATCACACCCCTGATTTTGTAGCACAAACCTACAGTAATTAAAACAGAATGGTACTGCCAGAAAAACAACACATATCTCGATGGACCAGACATTTACATATAATCAATTAATCTGTGTCAAATTAGGGAAAAATATACATTGGGGAAAAACAGTGTCTTCAAGAAATGATGTTGGGAAAACTAGATAGCTAATGCAAAAGAATCAAATTGGACTAGATTCTCACACCATGTTAAAACATAAACTCAAAATGGGACTTCCCTGGTGGTGCAGTGGTTGAAAGTCTGCCTGCCGATGCAGGGGACACAGGTTCGTGCCCCAGTCCGGGAAGATCCCACATGATGCGGAGCGGCTGGGCCTGTGAGCCATGGGTGCTGAGCCTACGCATCAAGAGCCTGTGCTCCACAACAGGAGAGGCCACAACAGTGAGAGGCATCAATGAATTGAATGTAAAACATGAAATTATATACATTTGAGAAGAAAACTCAGGCAGTGTGCTCTTTCACATCAGTTTTAGCGATATTATTTTATTAGAGTCCTCAGGTAAAGACATAAAAAGCAAAAAGAAACAAGTCGGATTACATCAAACTAAAAAGCTTTTGAGGGAGAAGCTTCAAGATGGCAGAAGAGTAAGACACAAATACATCAGAAATACATCTACATGTAGAAAAAATCCTACAGAATACCTACTGAATGCTGACAGAAGACCTCAGACCTCCCAAAAGGCAAGAAACTCCCAACGTACCTGGGTGGGGCAAAAGAAAAAACAGAGAAAAAAGAATAGGGATAGGACTGCACCACTGGGAAGGAGCTGTGAAAGAGGAAAGGTTTCCACACACTAGGAAGCCCCTTCATAGGTGGAGACTGCAGGTGGTGGAGGGGGAAGCTTCGGAGCCATGGAGGAGAGTGCAGCAACAGGGGTGCAGAAGACAAAGAGGAGAGATTCTGCACAGAGGATTGGGACTCACCAGACTGAGATTCTTCTCTGCTCACCTGCCAGGGCAGGTAGGGGCTGGGAGCTGAGGCTCAGTCTTCGGAGGTCAGATCCCAGGGAGAGTACTGGGGTTGGCTGCATAAACACAGCCCAAACGGGGCTAGTGCACCAAAGCTAGCCAGGAGGGAGTCCGGGAAAAAGTCTGGACCTGCCTAAGAGGCAAGAGACTTTTTCTTGCCTCTTTGTTTCCTGGTGTATGAGGAGAGGGAATTAAGAACGCTGCTTAGAGGAGCTCTAGAGAGGGGTGCAAGCCACGGCTATTAGTGTGGACACCAGAGACGGGCATGAGAAGCTAAGGCTGCTGCTGCAGCCACCAAGAAGCCTGTGGGCAAGCACAGGTCACTATCCAAACCTCCCTTCTGGTGAACCAGTGCAGCCCGCCATTGCCAGGATCCAGTGATCCAGGGACAACTTCCCCGGGAGAACACACACTGCACCTAATGCTGGTGTAATGTCATGCAGGCCTCTGCTACTGCAGGCCCACCCCACATTCTGTACCCCTTCCTCACCCCAGCCTGAGTGAGCCAGAGTCACCAAAGCAGCTGCTCCTTTAACCCCATCCTATCTAGGTGGGAACAGAAGCCCTCAGGTGACCTACATACAGAGGTGGGGCCAAATCCAAAGCTGAAAACTAGGAGCTGTGTGAACAAAGAAGAGAAAGGGAAATTTCTCCCAGCAGCCTCAGGAGCAGGATTAAATCTCCATAATCAACTTGATATACCCTGCATCTGTGGAATACCTAAATAGACAATGAATCATCCCAAATTGAGAAGATAGACTTTGGGGGTAAGGATATATGTATTTTTTTTCCCTTTTTCTCTTTTTGTGAATGTGTATGTGTATGCTTCTGTGTCTGATTTGTCTGGTCATTTGTCCTATGGCTCTGCCTGTCTCTTTTTGTTTGTTTGTTAGTTTGTTTGTTTAGTATAGTCTTTAGTGGTTGTTATCATTGGTGGATTTGTTTTTTTGGTTTAGTCACTCTCTTCTTTCTTTATGCTTTTCTTTTTTTTTATTACTTAAAAAAATTTGTAATAATTATTTTTTATTTTTCATTTTAATAACTAATTTAATTTTTTCTTTCTTTCTTTCTTTTTCTCCCTTTAATTCTGGGCCGTGTGGTTGACAAGCCCCTGGTGCTCCAGCCAGGTGTCAGGGCTGTGACTCAGAGGTGGGAGAGGCAAGTTCAGGACATTAGTCCATGAGAGACCTTCCAGCTCCACGTAATATAAAATGACAAAAATCTCCCAGAGATCTCCATCTCAGCACCAAGACCCAGCTCCACTCAACGAACAGCAAGCTACAGTGCTGGACACCCTATGCCAAACAGAAAGCAAGACATGAACACAAACCCACCCATTAGCAGAGAGGCTGCCTAAAATCATACTAAGGCCACAGACACCTCAAAACACACAACCTGACGTGGACCTGCCCACCAGAAAGACAAGATCCACCTTCATCCACCAGAACACAGGCAATATTCCCCTCCACCAGGAAGCCTACACAACCCATTGATCTAACATTACATAACCCAACCCACTGGTCTAACCTACACAACCCAACCCACTGATCTAACATTAGCCACTGGGGGCAGACACCAATAACAATGGGAACCACAAACCTGCAGGCTGCAAAAAGAAGACCCTAAACACAGTAAGTTAAGCAAAATGAGAAGACAGAGAAACACACAGCAGATGAAGGAGCAAGGTAAAAAGCCACGAGAACTAAAAAATAAAGAGAAAATAGACAGTCTACCTGAAAAATAATTCAGAATAACGATAGTAAAGATCATTCAAAATCTTGGAAATAAAATGGAAAAAAATACAAGAAACATTTAACAAGGACCAAGAAGAACTAAAGAGCAAACAAACAATGATGAACAGCACAAAAACTGAAATTATGAATTTCCTAGAAGGGATCAATAGCAGAATAAATGAGGCAGAAGAAAGGATAAGTGACTTGGAGATAAAATACTGGAAATAACTACTGCAGAGCAGAATAGAGAAAAAAGAATGAAAATAATTGAGGACACTCTCAGAGGCCTCTGGGACAACATTAAATGCACCAGCATTCAAATTATAGGGATCGCAGAAGAAGAAATGAAAAAGAAAGGGACTGAAAAAATATTTGAAGAGATTATAGTTGAAAACTTCCCTATTAAGGGAAAAGAAATAGCTAATCGAGTCCAGGAAGCACAGAGAGTTCCATATAGGATAAATCCAATGAGAAACACGCCAAGACACATATTAATCAAACTATCAAAAATTAAATACAAAGAAAAAAGACTAAAAGCAGCAAGGGAAAACCAACAAATAACATACAAGGGAATCCCCAAACAGTTAACAGCTGATCTTTCAGCAGAAACTCTGCAAGACAGAAAGGAGTGGCAGGATATATATAAAGTGATGAAGGAGAAAAACCTACAACCAGGATCACTCTATCCAGCAAGGATCATATTCAGATTTCACAGAGAAATTAAAACCTTTACAAACAAGCAAAAGCTAAGAGAATTCAGCACCACCAAACCACATTTACCACAAATGCTAAAGGAACTTCTCTAGGCAAGAAACACAAGAGAAGGAAAAAACCTACAATGACAAAGTCAAAACAATTAAGAAAATGGGAATAGGAACATACATATCAATAATTACCTTAAATGTAAATGGATTAAAGGCTCCCACCAAAAGACACAGATTAGCTGAATGGATACAAAAACAAGACCCATATATATGCAGTCCACAAAAGCCCCACTTCAGACCTAGGGACACATACAGACTGAAAGTGAGGAGATGGAAAAAGATATTCCATGCAAATGGAAACCAAAACAAAGCTGCAGTAGCAATTCTCATATCAGACAAAATAGATTGTAAAACAAAGACTATTAGAAGAGAAAAGAAGGACACTATATAATGATCAAGGGATCAATCCAAGAAGAAGATATAACAATTATAAATATTTACACACCCTACAGAGGAGCACCACAATACATAAGGCAAATACTAACAGCCATAAAAGGGGAAATGGACAGTAACACTTTCATAGTAGGGGACTTTAACATCCCACTTTCACCAATAGACAGATCATCCAAAATGAAAATAAATAAGGAAACACAACTTTAAATGATATATTAAACAAGATGGACTTAATTGATATTTATAGGACATTCCATCAAAAAACAACAGAATACACTTTCTTCTCAAGTGCTCATGGAATATTCTCCAGGACAGATCATATGTTGGGTCACAAATCAAGCCTTGGTAAATTTAAGAAAATTGAAATAATATCAAGTATCTTTTCTGACCACGATGCTATGAGACCAGATAACAAATACAGGAAAAAAATCTGTAAAAAATACAAACACATGGAGGCTAAACAATACACTACTTAATAACCAAGAGATCATTGAAGAAATCAAAGAGGAAATAAAAAAAAGTACCTAGAAACAAATGACAATGAAAACACGATGACCCAAAACCTATGGGATGCAGCAAGAGCAGTGCTAAGAGGGAAGTTTATAGCAATACAATCCTACCTTAACAAACATCTCAAATAAACAACCTAACTTTACACATAAAGCAATTAAGAAAGAAGAACAAAAAACACAAAATTAGCAGAAGGAAAGAAGTCATAAGGATCTGATCAGAAGTAAATGAAAAAGAAATGAAGGAAATTATAGCAAAGATCAATAAAACTAAACGTCGTTCTTTGAGAAGATAAACAAAATTGATAACACATTAGCCAGACTCATCAAGAAAAAAAGGGAGAAGACTCAAATCAATAACACTAGAAAAATGAGAAGTAACAACTGACACTGCAGAAATACAAAGGATCATGAAAGATTACTACAAGCAACTATATGCGAATAAAATGGACAAGCTTGAAGAAACGGACAAATTCTTAGAAATGCACAACTTTCTGAGACTGAACAAGGAAGAAATAGAAAATGTGAACAGACCAATCACAAGCACTGAAGTTGAAACTGTGATTAAAAATCTTCAAACAAACACAAGTCCAGGACCAGATGGCTTCACAGGCAAATTCTATCAACAATTTAGGGAAGCGCTAACACGTATCCTTCTCAAACTCTTCCAAAATATAGCAGAGGGAGGAACACTCCCAAACTCATTCTTCGAAGCCACCATCACCCTGATACCAAAACCAGAAAAAGATGTCACAAAGAAAGAAAATTACAGGCCGATATCACTGATGAACATAGATGCAAAAATTCTCAACAAAATACTAGCAAACAGAATCCAACAACATATTAAAAGGATCATATACCATGACCAAGTGGGGTTTATCCCAGGAATGCAAGGATTTTTCTATATATGGAAATCAATCAATGTGATACATCATATTAACAAATTGAAGGAGAAAAACTATATGATCATTTCAATATATGCAGAGAAAGCTTTTGACAAAATTCAACACCCATTTATGGTAAAAACCCTCCAGAAAGTAGGCATAGAGGGAACTTAACTCAGCATAACAAAGACCATATATGACCAACTCACAGCCAACATCATTCTCAATGATGAAAACCCAAAATCGTCTCCACTAAGGTCAGGAACAAGACAAGATTGTCCACTCTCACCACTATTATTCAACATAGATTTGGAAGTTTTAGTCACAGCAATCAGAGAAGAAAAAGAAATAAAAGTAATCCAAATCAGAAAAGAAGCAAAGGTGTCACTGTTTGCAGATGACATGATAATATGCATAGCAAATCTGAAAGATGCTACCAGGAAACTAATATCACCTGACAATGAATTTGGTAAAGTAGCAGGATACAAATTTAATGCACAGAAATTTCTTGCACTCCTATACACTATTGATGATAAATCTGAAAGTGAAATTAAGAAAGCACTCCCATTTACCATTGCAACAAAAAGAAGGAAATATTTAGGAATAAATCTACCTAAGGAGACAAAGGACCTGTATGCAGAAAACTATAAGACACTGATGAAAGAAAGATGATACAAACAGATGGAGAGAGATACCATGTTCTTGGATTGGAAGAATCAACATTGTGAAAATGACTATACTATCCAAAGTAATCTACAGATTCAATGCAATTCCTATGAAACTACCAATGGCATTCTTCACAGACCTAAAATAAAAAATTCACAATTTGTATGGAAATACAAAAGACCCCGAATAGCAAAAGCAATCTTGAGAAAGATAAATGGAGCTGGAGGAATCAGGCTCCCTGACTGCAGACTATACTACAAAGTTGCAGTAATCAAGACAGTATGGTAGTGGCACAAAAACAGAAATATAGATCAATGGAACAAGATAGAAAGCCCTGAGACAAACCCACGCACCTATGGTCACCTTATCTTTGATAAAGGAGGCAAGAATATGCAATGGAGAAAAGAAAGCCTCTTCAATAAGTGGTGCTGGGAAAACTGGACAGCTACATGTAAAAGAATGAAATTTGAACACTCCCAAACACCATACACAAAAATAAACTCTAAATGGATTAAAGACATAAATGTAAGGCCAGGCACTATAAAACTCTTAAAGGAAAACATAGGAAGAACACTCTATGACATAAATCACAGCAAGATCCTTTTTGACCCACCTCCTAGAGAAATGGAAATAAAAACAAAAATAAACAAATGAGACCTAATGAAACTTCAAAGCTTTTGAACAGCAAAGGAAACCATAAGCAAGATAAAAAGACAACCCTCAGAATGGGAGAAAATATATGCCAGTGAAGCAACTGACAAAGGATTAATCTCCAAAATATACAAGCAACTCATGTAGCTGAATATCAAAAAAACAAACAACTGAATCCAAAATATATTGTCTTCTATTTTAAGCTCACTTAAGTTTGAGTACATTCTAAAAGAACTACATTTTTATTTACCCCCCATGGTTCATGTTTTTGATATCATATTTTATGTTTTAAAAATTTTATTTTTTCCTTATCCTATTATTGTAGATATAGACAATTTGACTACTTTTGTCTTTTAACCTTCATACTAGCTATATAAGTAGATGATTCAATACCCTTTACTATGTTTGAATTTTCCAGTGAGATTTTAAAAAATTATTTTTATATGCCTAGTTATGATCTTTTCTGTTTAAAGCTTGTTTAACATTTCTTCTAATGTTGGCTTAGTGGTAAGGAATTCCTTTAGCTTTTGCTTGTCTGAGAAGCTCTTTATCTCTCCTTCAATTCTGAATGATAATTTTTCTGGGTAGAGTTTAAAATTTAAGTGTTTTTTTTTGTTTGTTTGTTTGTTTTTTTCAGCACTTTGAATTAGTCCTACCACTCCCTTTTGGCTTTTAAAGTTTCTCCTGAACAGTCAGTTGAAATTCTTGTGGGGGTTCACTTTTATATAACTAATTGTTTTTCTCACGTTGCTTTTAAGTTCTCTGTTTAACTTTTTACACGTTAATTATAGTGTGTCTTGGTGTGTGTTTCTTTGGGTTTAACTTGTTTGGGACTCTCTGCTTCCTGAACTGGAATGTCTTTTTCTTTTTCCAGGTTAGGAAAGTTTTCAGCCATATTTCTTCAAATACATTTTCTCTCCCTTTCTTTTTCTCTTCTTCTAGGACTCCCACAATGTGAATATTAGCACTGTTGATTTCCCAGAAGTCTCTTAAACTATCTTCAATTTTTAATTTATTTTTTATTTTTGATGTTTTGCTTAGGTGATTTTTACTACCTGTCATCAAGTTCACTGATCTATTCTTCTGCATCTTCTAATATGCTGGAGATTGTATTCTTTACTTCAGTTATGGTATTCTTCAACTTCTTTTTTTTTTTGTATTTTTTATCTCTTTCTTGAAGTTCTCACTATGTTTCTCCATTGTTCTCCTGAGTTCAGTGAATATTTTTATGACCATTATTTTGAACCTTTTATCTGGTAGATTACTTATTTCTGTTTCATTTAGTTCTTTTTCTGAGGTTTTGTCTTCTTCTTTTATTTGGGACATACTTCTTTGTTTCCTCATTTTGCTTAACTCTGTTTCTATATATTAGGTAGATCAGCTATATATCCCAGTTTTGAAGGAGTAGCTTTATGTAGAAGATGTCCTATGGGGCCCAGTAGCACAGTCAGCCCTGGTTGCAAGGTGCTCCAGGAGTGTCCCTTAAGTGGGCTGCATGCACCTCCCTTTCGTAACTAAGCCATGATTTTGTGAGTGTGCTAGTGTGCCTGGTTGCTTACTGGTGTGCCTCACATAAGCATTGGCCATAACTGTTTCAGGTGCTCTGCTGTGTAGGACTGGCCCCCAGGAAAGAATTATTTTCACACGATTCCACTGCTGGCCAAGGGTACCCACCAGGTGTGGTGAAGCGGGGGACAGTTTGTAGGGGTTCTGCTGTGGCTAAGATTGCTTGCCAGGTGTGGTGGAGGAAAGACTGCTTTGGAGGCGCTCTGGTGTTGGACAGGGATGCCCACCAGGAGTGTAAACTGGGCAGCCACTTTGGAGGAGTACCAGCTAGGGTGAGTTCATAGGTGAGCCTGATGCACACAAGCAGTGCTAGTAGGATAGATGCAGTGAGTCAGGAATGATGCCCACTAGTGTTGGGCCAACTAGGCAGAAGTTGAGCAAAAACTCTGGTGCCCACCAGCACCTCTGTACCTGGAGAAAGATCCAACATATCCCTGCCTCCCCAGCACCTGCCCCCAAATTAGTCAATGAATCTCCTACATGTACGACCTGTACACCTTTCAAACAGCTGCCTCTGCACTGGAACTCCAAGTGAGTATATTTTGGCCTGCACCCTTTAAGAGTGGTGTCTTATTTCTTACAGCTCTCTGGATCTCCTGGACATAAGCCCTACTGGTTTTCAAAGCCAGATGTTATGGGGGCTCATCTTCCTGGTGCAGGTCCACTTGGCTGTGGATACTGATGTGGGGTTTGGACCCCTCACTCCTTAGAGAGGACCTCCATGGTTGTGATATCCTTCTGACTGTGTGTTGCCACACCAAAGGTGTGGGTCCCATTCAGATCACATCTCTGCCCCTCCCATATGTCTCAATGTATTTTTTTGTTTGTTTGTTTTATCTTGGAAAATCTTTTCTGCCAGTCTTCAGATAAATCTCAGAGAGTCACTCTATGTGTAGTTGTAGTTTTAGTGTGTCCCTGGAAGGAGGCAAGTCCAGGATCTTCCTACTCTACCATCTTGTTCTCTTCCCTCAGAAAGTCAAAAGGGAGCATAATGTAATGTAGGCAGGAATCAAAAAAGTAAGATGTTTGAGATATAAAGTTTTAAATAAATTAAAAATGCCACCACAATATTATAAAAAGTATTAGCAACAGCACTGAAAAATGTTTCTGCTGTTTGAAAGAAGCATCAGAATTTTTCTCATGATGCTGATAAATAGGATAGAGTACACAATTTAGAGTATAATGGAAAACATAAGGCTCTTCCTAGGAAAGACTACAGAAGATATAATTTTGCATAAAATTTCAAAGTTCATGGATTCTCAAAATAAAATATAATTTATGGACCTCAGGTAAAGATTTTCTTATACTAAAATAAATTATTAGAGAAACAGTACAAGTACCTAGACATACCTACATAAAACATCTGAATTTTGCTGTTAACAAAGGAGAATTATAAGCGTCCAGGAAAGAAAAACAAAAAACCAAGAAAGCCCAAACTGCAAAGCTGCAGTGTTAACTTCAAACCATGGAGTTCAGGGAGTACTCAGAGGTGCCTGTATTTGTAAGGCTCTGTTTGGCATCTGTTTAAAATAGGGATAAGAAAGAAGATTTCTTCCTGAGTTTAGGGAAGCATAAAGACTTAATAGAGTAACTTAAGAGTTACTCTATTTATTTATAAGGTAACCATCCTTCCTCTAAGACAAATTTCCCCTTTGTGTGTCTACTCTTTAACTACCCTGAAGTCATCTGAAGCAAGAATCAAGTTGTCTTTATCACCTTATTCCTCTATACTTTAGAAATATTTTCTGGTAGATTCTAACTCTGATAATAGTGGCCAGATAGCAAAGAAGGGAAGTAATACACGTCTCAGTAATCAGAATTTCTGGGGCAAACAATGTCTGATTTTAGATGAAGCAACAGGTGAAGCTTAGAGCAGTGGATTACTGTTGACTTTGTCCATCTGGCAAGTCTATATATTTTTTTGAAAACCTGCCTCCCTCTCTCTGGTTTCATGTTGTTCCTAGTGTAACTGTCAATTACAGTGTCTTTCTCCACCCTAGCCCCAAGGATTGAGATGGAGCCGCCTTCACTGGGTCAGACATAGACCTCCAACATACTAGGAAAATGATTGGTTTGAGAATAATCATGTGACCAGATAAAGTTAATCTGAGTTTAGTGGGGTTTGGATATATTGGAGACAGAAATTTGTTTTCCTCTGCCAGTGCTAAAGTGAATAATATGAATCTTGCTCAGAAACCAAACATCCTTTTATTTGGAAAGGTAGAAACAATGCAAATGTCCATCAATGGATAAATGAATAAACAAATTGTGCTATATATATACAATGGAATACTATTCAGTCATGAAAAGCAATAAAGTACTGATACATACTACAACATGGATGCACCTTGAAAACATTACGCCAAGTGAAAGAAGCCAGACACAAAAGAACACACATTGTAGATTTCTTTTATATGAAATACCCATAATAAGTAAATCCATAGAAACAGAGAGCAAGTTGGTAGTTGTCAGGGATGAGAAAGAGGAAGGAATGGGGAGTAACTGATTTATAGATATGGGATATTATTTTGGGGTGATCAAAATGTTTTGGAAATAAATAAAAGTGGTGGTTCCACAACATTGTGAATAACAAATACCACTGAATTGTTCACTTTAAAATGGTTAATTTTAGGTTATGTGAATGCTACCTCAATTAAAGAAAAAAAAAAACCTAAAGTGCAGCTGTTAACAGATCCATGCATAGAACCTGGACCATCTGGCTTCCACTACATTGTATAACAGAGTCTTGATTACCTGGCTAAACAGTTTAGACTTAATCTGGTAGGAAATATGATGCCAGTTGATATTTTTAAGAGAGTAAGAAATATTTTATGATTGATTGTTTAGATGACTTTGCTGTACTGCTTACTATGTGTTAATACCTGGACACTCAGTGTCTTCATCTGTAAACAAGAAATAGCCTATACTCTTCAGTTACCTAGAGGAGCAAAACATAATAATTCATGTACATTCCAAGGACATGTCTGACACTTGACAGACATGTCCTTGGACATGTCTGAATTGCTACAGCACACACAGTTGCCACCATAAAATTCCATGATATTTTCTAGTTATTTCATGCAGATAAACTTTCTCTTCCCAACAGCATAGTTAATACCTTAAAAGCAAAGGTTATGGATTACACTTCTTTAATCTTTCACAACATTAAAATCTGTAATAAACATGAAATAAGTTTTTAAAGATTAGTTATTTTCTAACTTTTATCCTTAGTTTTTTTAATAGTGAATTTTATTTTATGGACTTTATACCTATTTTGTAAGGCAAATTTCCCTGACTTTCCCACTTATTTATGGATTTCCTCCACCTCCATTAATTCACAAAGAAAAAGAGTGGCAAATGAAAATGTGACAATACAAAGGACCTGTGTTTTTCTTATTGCATCTCAACACTATTTTCTTCCATTTATTCCTTTTCTTGTAGCCTCATTAATCACAAGTCTTAAAATAGTATTCCAATTCTTTGCATTCTCTCAGCTTCTAACTGGATAATTCTAGGTGAGCTTATGGCATATACACTTCTTGATTCCCCTCCAGTTTGCCCATCCTCCTAACTATCCCCGTTCTCAGATCTAAGTAGAGAGTGGGTGTATACTGACAGCCAAATCCCTGTACTCAGAGTTACTAAATGTTGTAAACTATGTCCTCAAAAGAAGGTCATCTTCTTTTCTTATTTTGCTGCAGCTTTTTTATCCAACAACCAGCTTTCTTAGGAAAAGAGTCAATTCATTTAAACAAATACATAAGTTTAAATATAAACCTAACTTCTAGAAGCCCAGGGATAAAAATAGTCTCATCATCAAGAATCAGACAGTCTGGGACTTTCCTGGAGGTCCAGTGTTAAGAATCTACATTCCAATGCAGGAGAAGCAGGTTTGATTCCTGGTTGGGGAACTAAGATCCTATATGCTGTGGGGCAACTAAGCTCACGTACCACAACTACTGAGCCTGTGCATAGCAACTATTGAACCCGCATGCTCTACAGTCTATGCACCACAGCTAGAGAGCCAACGTGCCACAACTATTGAGCCTGCACACTCTGGAACCCATGTGCCACAACTAGAGGGAAACCAGTGTACTGCAATGAAAGATTCTACATGTTGCAATGAAGATCCCACATGCTACAACTAAGACCTGATGCAGCTAAATAAATATTTTAAAAATAAACCAGACAGTCTAAGAGAAGATACCATGACATAAATAACTCTAGGACTAAAATAGAGGTACATGTGAGTTAACTCAACTCTGCTTATAATGATAAGGTGGTGAAAGTAATGAAGGACTTGGACATGCTTAAGAAAATAAGAAGTTTGAAAATAGATTACAAGGCTGTGTGGACACTTCAGGCAAATGCTAAGATTGGAATGCAGAGGTAGTGCAATAGGTGAAAGTAAAGGGAATAAGTGTGGATAGGGAGGTAAAATGGTAAAGGACGGAAGGTAACAGGACTGTGATTTCTGAGTAATATATGTTTCTTAGGGTGATTATGAGGATTAATGTGAAAATATTGTTGCCTTAATGTCTAGCACTTGGTAAGCAAGCAATAAATGTTACATAGGGTCTCAATATACTCACAGGAATTTTATTATCACTTCCGATGTTCACTTTTAAAATCTAGAGCAGTCAAATTTTGGCGTTCCATTACCATGTTTAGCAAGTACTATTAAAATTACTTTCCTTTAATGGCAATGATATGCCTATAAACAAGAGAGGTTTCTTAATATTTACCTTCTTATAGAGTATATAAGATACATATAATTGTATGAAATGTAAACATGTAATGTGTATATAATACATAATTTATGTATGGTGCATACAGTATGTCATGATATTTATATAGTGTATATATATTACAGTAGGATGCTACACATATATGAATCCTACTGTATTACTCTTCTGCAACTTGATTTTTTTAAATTCAACATTATGCTTTTAAAATCTATTCTTTTTCATGTGTGCTATGATTGATTTATTTGTACTGCTGTTTACTATTCCATTACATGAATATACCACAGGGGAGGTATCAACTGTATTGTTAATGTTTTACTTCTCAAACTGGGTATGTATGCACAAGCATTAACTGTATTATTCATTTTACCTCTTTGTAAGTGGTAAATATTTTCTAATAAATTTAATAGAAAAAATAAGTTATCCAATGTCTGATTTCATTCAGTCTTCCATAGAGACAAAAATCATGTACTGTGCAAACTTGTAGTGTCACCTAAGACTTCTCTGATTTATCTTGGGAGATATTCCTTTAAAACACCACCATCTGCTCCTGACACCCTTGGAGCTAAGATGGTGTGGAGCTTTATCTCAGGTTGTGGAGGCAGGGAAGAGAGTTAAAGAGGCAAGGTAATCAAAATGGGGGAAAAAGGCAGGTATATTCAATGGTTTATAATGAATCTCACATAAAACTAATTTTTTTAACTGGCTAGATTCTACTTATTCTTCTTGTTCAACTTAGGTTTCATATATGTTTGTACACTAGGAAAATATTTGGTTTTGTTAAATTTACATTCATTGGGGATTTCTTGAAAGATATGTAAAGAAAAAACAAACGCAGTAATATAATACTGAAATTAAAAAAAAAAGATTGCAAATGCCACTGTGTACAGAAATGCTCCTTATAAGATTAAATTTACCAGATACAATAAATTTATCTTTGGTCATACAAGTCAAATAACTTTAATACAGGAAAGAAAATAAATAGGCGAGGAGTGATCAAGATAAGTGAGAGAGGATTTACCAATGCTCCCACTGAATTTGGATCTGTGTTACTTATCTCTTTATCTTTGTTGAGGATATAATATGGTCATGTAATTTCAGTCATAATTTGTCTAATTATTGTTTCACTCTGCTTTGCTTCCTCAGTTTCCTCCAAAATTAAGCATTATTTTTGTCTTAGTTTAATGTCCATGGTGATCTGTACCTTTCTGGATGATTCCTGATTCTAACATTTGCTTTCAACTGTATTCACTATTAGTAGCATACTAAAAATACCCATATGCCAAGAGGGACAGTTCTCCTTCTTGCTCTGGATGCCTAAACAAAATTAATTCAAAGAACAAAAAAGGAATAGTACATCTCTTTGGATATTATCTTAATAGAGTTTCATATCAGAGTCACACATTTGTCTATAAAATTTTCTATAAAGACTTACGTATAATATTTTCAAAGTGTTTCTCAGGGAATGTTTTATGGGTATTGAACTGCACCTACAAATTAAATGGTCCTGTGTGTGTGTGTGTGTGTGTGTGTGTGTGTGTGTGTAAAAGCTAAATGTTTATGATTTTAAAATGAATCCCAGTATATTACAGAATGAACTCCTAACATTTACAAGAATTTTTTTTAGTGGTTATAAGAAACAATCTCTTTCTTTCCTGCAGTGCTGATTAAGTGTGTTCCATGGAGCACTAACAGTTCCCCAGCTTATCTGCAGCCTTGTTTATGTGCCAAGATAATGTATATGACAATGCAGATATCTCTTCTTTGCAAGATTTAATAATTCTCTCATAATGTTTAATCAAAACTAGACAACACCTCAATGTGATTTCATCACAAACTATGCTGGTCTTCCCAGTAACACTGACAAGATTTTTTTTTAATGCAAGAGAAAATAGATGCAGTAGACAAAATTTGAGAAACACCATCCTAAATCATCATGTTTTGTCCAAAATTACAAGTCAAGAAATGATTTAAAAAAGCAGAAAGTTCAGAAGCCTAGTTTTTGGCAATTCCCATCAAAAAGTCTAAAAATGATGCATATCTTTTCACTTGGCAATTCCACTTCTAGAAATTTATTTTAAGGATATTATCCCAGATATACAGATTTACAACTGTGGGATGTTCATCACAGTCCTCTTCATAAGAGTGAAGGCTTTAAAACAACTAATGTCCAACACAAGGACTTAGTTAAATGTTAGTGTTAAATATGAACCAAAAAGAGTGTGGCCATAGAAAAATATTTAATGGTAAAAGGAAATAGCATAGACTGCTATTTGGCAGTATCCATGATCCCTTGCTCTCCTGTAATAAAACCTTGATTTTATTTAGGATTAAAAAAAAGACCAGATAAAAACTAAAAGTACTGACCAATGATATTTAAGTGAATGTTGTTTGATGAGCTTCAAGGAGAGCTTTTTAAAGAATACAGATATAGCTTCCATCTGAAGCTCCTTTTGTCTCCTTGCATTTTTCTCTAATTCTAACCTGTAAAGCAGACTGATTTATGGTTGAGTTTTAGCAATTCTTTTGTGACCTAGAAAATGAAGTCCACATGTAAAAACATAATAAAGCAAAAAGACAGAGGAAGTCTAGATTCTTGAAAGTTTATGGAGAACTATTCAATTCTGGAATTCTTTATGTGAAAAGAAAAATCCTCGTAATTTATTTAAGCAATAATTATTATGTCCCTGTTAAAAGAAATTGAATGAAATTTTTAGTTGACATAACAGACTACCTGTTATGTCAGAAAGTAATAATATAATAATAATATAATAGAAAAGTAATATTATAATAATTCAATTTTATTTTTGAAAACATGTATATATACATATATACATAAACATATGAATTATGTACATATACACATATATGCACATAGACTAAAGCATGGTAAGAGTTGTATCAAAATGTTGATTGTAGTTAAGGAGACTACAGGTAATTTTTTAATGATTTTTGTTTATTTGAAAACATATTGAAATTGAAACTTTATATATATGTATAAATATATATGACTATAATTTTAAATTCACCCATAAGATTAAACTCACAAAACACTAGGCACCCCAGTCTCAATTGAAATAAAGGCAGAACACCAGGTCTGTTCTCCTGCTCTTTCCACAACCTTGCTATGTGGCCTCAGGCATGCTGTGTATCTTCCAGGACCTATGAGCAATAAACCTTGTTTTTTCAAAGTTCCTTGAAAGTTGTTGCTGAATTGCGCCTTATAGTCATAATAAGAACCACAAGGGATGGTCCAACCACAATATTGGATCCAGTTGATGAAATGTCAATGGGGGTCCATCACAATTAGTATGGGCCCAGGTGAGTGCTTCAGGCAATTCTAGCCAACAACATCACTATCAATAGGTTGAGACCAACAGAAAATAGAATTACCAAACAGCCAGGAATCAATTAACAAAATGTAATAGTAAGTCCATACCTACCAATAATTACTTTAAATGTAAACGGACTAAATTCTCCAATAAAAGACAAAGAGTAGAACTTCCCTGGTGGCACAGTGGTTAAGAATCATCTGCTAATGCAGAGGACATAGGTTCAAGCCCTGGTCCAGGAAGATCCCACATGCCACAGAGGAATTACACCTGTGAGTTACAACTACTGAGCCTGAGTGCCACAGCTACTGAAGCCCATGCACCTAGAGCCTGTGCTCTGCAACAAAGAGAAACCACCACAATGAGAAGCCTGTGCACTGCAATGAAAAGTAACCCCCACTTGCCACAACTAGAGAAAGCCCACACACAGCAACAAAGACCCAACATGGCCAAAAATAAATAAATATATATTAAAAAATGACAAAGAGTAGATGACTGGATTTTATTAAAAAGCCCCAACTGTATGCTGCCTACAAGAGACTCACTTCAGTTTTAAAGATATACACAGACTAAAAGTGTAAGGATAGAAAAAGATATATTATGTGAATGAAAGTCAAAGAAAGCAGGGGTAGCTATATAGATTTTAAGCCGAAGACTGTAACAAGAGACAAACAAGATCATTATATAATGACAGAGGGATTAATCTATCAAGAAGATATAATGCTTGTAAATATTTATGCAACCGACATTGGAGCACTTATACATATAAAGGAAATAACAAATCTGAAGGGAGATATAGACAGCAATGCAATACTAGCAAGATATTTCAACATCCCACTTTTAACAAAGGATAGATCATCCAGACAGAAAATCAATGAGGAAATATTGGACGTAATGTACATGTTAGACCAGATAAACCTAACAGACATATAGAACATTTCATCTGGCAAAAGCAGAATATACATTATTTCAAGCAAACATGGAACATTCTCTAAGATAGATCATATGTTAGGTCACAATACAAGTCTTGGCAAATTTAAGAAGATCGAAATCATACCAAGCAAATGTCATTATTTAGGATATGGTATATATGGCTTATTAAATCTACCAAAAATTGAATTGGTTTACTATCAAATTATATTTAGGAAAAGCAAAGTTCTATGTCTGCCATTCTCTTTGTGTATAAGTAAATTTCAGATCAATTAAAAGTTTAAGTAAAAATGAAACTATCAACTATTTAAAAATACAGGTAAATATTTTCCTTTGGAATGGAGGAAGTAACACCAGCAAAAATACAGATGAATAGATCAATATATTTCTGCACAAAAATTGTATAAGTGCTATGCATTTGTGTATAAACAAAATTAAAACACAGATAGAGGAAGACTGTAACACATATGAAGTTTTAAAATCTTAAAACTCAATACATAAAATAAATTGGAGTATGACATCAATAAGATGGCAGAATAGGAAGCCCCCAATAACAATAATTCAACAAACCAGTTAAGAGGCTTCTGCACCCCACATGTGTATGAAACCAGCCACATTAGAGTCAGAAGAAGAGGAAGAAGAAGAAGAAGAAGAAGAAGATGACTAGTGGCACTCCTATAACTCAACAACTAAAAAAAAATCTAGCTAAAAATGGACAAAGGACTTAAGTAGATATTTCTCCAAAGATAGAAATATAAATGGCAAACAGATACATGAAAAGATTCTCAGCATCATTAATCATCAGGGTAATGCAAATCAAAAACACACACCTGTGAGGACGGGCATTAAAGACAAAAAAAAAAAAAAAACCACAAATGCTTGCAAGGATATGGATAAATTGGAACCCTTGTGCACTATTAATGTGAATGTAAAATGGTACAACTGATATGAAGAACAGTACAGTGGTTCCTCAAAACATTAAAAGTAGAACTACTCATGTATATTTTTTACAAAAGAATTAAAAATAGAATCTCAAAGTGTTATTTGCGCCTTTCTGTTCATTGCAGCATTATTCACAATAACCAAGATGTGGAAACAACTTAAATATCCATCATGGATGAATAGATTAAATATGGTATTTACATACAAAAAATATTATTCAGCCTTAAAAAGAAGGAAATCCTGTTATATACAGCAACACGGATGAACCATGGGGATGTTATGCTAAGTGAAATAAGCCAGTCACAGAAAGACAAGTACTGCATGATTCTACTTATATGAGTTATGTAAAGTAGTGAAACTTAAAGAAGCAGAAAGCTGAATGGTGGTTGCCAGGGACTAGAGGAGGGGGAAATGGGGAGTTTTGTGCAATGCCCACAGAGTTTCAGTCACACCAGGTGAAAAATTTCTAGAGATCTGTTGTATAACATTGTTTATATAATTAATAATGCTATATTGTGCACTTAAAATTTTGTTATTTGGGTAGGTTTCATGTTAACTATTTTTTCAAAAATTAAAAAACAATATTAGATATCATTAGAGAATGGGTAAAAGTTATGAATAGATAAGAAATAACTAGTATAGAGTCTATAAATCACAGAAAAATGTTCAGCCTCAGTATTAATCAGAGAAATCTAAATTAAACAATAAAGATATATCTCACATTTCAATCGTGAAAATTGAGAAGAAAAAGAAGAGTAGTTGAAGTTAATGAGAACAGGAGGGACTAGGTATTCTCCAACCCTGGGGATGGGGGTTTAACTTAGCACAGATTTCCTACAGGACAATTTAGCATTATATATGAAAAACCATGAAAGCATACAAATGTTTTAACACAGAAAACCCAATTTTACTACTTATTCTACCCTAAAGAAATACTTTAGCACCATTTCTGACATTTTGATATAAAATTAAAATATTTAAATAATTTGATCATAACAAAAAAATTAAAAGCCACCTAAAATACAGGAGCAAGTATTTACTTAACTCCTATGCATCCACACATGGAATAAAATATTATGATTCTAAGTGGTTATATAAAAATTATTTAAAGAAAATAATTGAATTATAAAGCAGTACATAGTATTGCAATCCTTTTCGGAATTAAATGACAATTCAAAAATTAACCAAGGTTATTTTGAATGATGAAACTACAAAAGATTTTAATTTTATTTTGGTTTTATCTGGTCTTCAAATTTTTATTATTAAAATGTGTTATCTTGGCAGTAATTTTAAAATAAAATAATACAGCAAGAAGAAAATCTTAAGTGGAAAGCAGAGTTTGCATCTCATATCTCCACTTTTAACATTTAATTTCGTTTATGGGAGTTAATAGTGTAATTCCCCATGTGGCATTTGTGAATTTGCATTAAACAATATTGTGATTATTTCCCTTTGATTTTGACCAATGTCACTTTTCATCCCCAGGAACAAAAACAAGTTGTCAAATATTATATTTCCAAGATTTGTATAATATCCAGAAATATATGTATCTATTTTCATTTGAAAAATGTTGCCTTATTCCTTTAGGTCCTCAGGTGTAAATCAATGTCTTTTTCAAGTTTAACACAAAGGAAAATAGAGCACCTTGATAGATGCTATTTTACCCAGCAACATATTTGATTTTAGTCCTCATCTTTCATGCATCATTTCATTGCAAACCGTGTGCATAATTTTTATGCCTGTCATTACAGAAATGTATAAATTATTTTCACCTTCCGTATTTTGCTAGCATTTTAATTACCCATTGCCATCTGCCTACAAGTTCAGAATTGGTATAAGACCAGAATGTAATAAAAGAGGAAGTTAAGTGTAATGCATATCTTCCCAATAACTTTCTTTTCACTTTTGACAAATCTATGGAGTTCTTTAGATATTGCAGTTTGCTTACTTTTGATTGATTCACATACATGAAGCCTCAAGTACTGCTTATCATTCTCTAAGGAAAACTTACATTTGAAAGGGAGATTATGCTGCAAACTTCCTCTTAAAGTGATGCAAAACTGAATAATCAGGGCTGCATTTTGATGCCATGAAGATAGTGAATTCTTGCTTTATTCATCAATCCAAATGATATGATATAGCATCTTAGCAGGATGCAATTTTTCTAACAAGCATTGTACATCAAATGATGTAGAAAAACATTGCAGACAGCCTGACACAATTTCAGGGCTTTGGGGGAGGGGCAGGTATTAGGTTAGAGAAAATAAAGGATCTCAGAGGTCAAGCAACATTTTCCAAATACAGATTACATATCCACATCTTTGGTTTTCATCCATTTATCTTCCTTACTCCCATTCCTCCAATTAAAACATGTTAAGATTCCCTAACCCCTAAATCTCTTAATAACTTGCTCAGGGAAATGTTGATCTTCCTTAGAAGCTGCCAAATTAGAGCTTGTTTACAACGTTTAGTGTTCCCTGCATAAACTCTAAGGGAAGGAATTGGAGAGTGAAAAGGATGTCTTTTTATTTGCTCTGTTCTAAGCCAGAGGAATCTGTCCCAGAGACACATTTGATGTATTTGTTTGGCTCACACTCTCATTTATTTAATATTTAAGTAGTTCCAAAAATATTTATAAAAATAAGAGATACACATAGATATCAAGATGTCTGGCTGCTCTTAAATATGGGAGAGCCAGACACAATGGGGATGGCAACAGTAAGAAGGATTTGATTAGCTGTGGTCATCTTTAGAAAGGGCATTTTGTCACAGTCTCCACCACTCTCCTGTCACCAACTCTGTTGTCTCTCTGGCCACATTATGCTTTCCCTGACATAAATCTTCAAGAAGTCTCTTGCACTAATTTCCTGAATATGCTTATAATGTTGTAATTGGCCTGGCTGTTTATCTGAATAGGTGTTACTCAATCAGTTCAAAAACTTTTAACACTGGTTGTAAAAGTGAGACTAGAAAAGATATAGGTGAACATGTTGCCCAAATTCTACCAGAGAAATATCTTTTATTGGTTTCAAAACATTGACAAAGGTATCATAAAATCATTAATATAAAAGTTTTGTAAAAAAATCACAAAATTTTTACCCACATAAATAACAAAAATAATTAAAAGTAATGGATACTGTATTGTATAAACTGAATTGATAACACCTTATTCATGCTATTTCTTACCAGTGATTTTCTTCTTGTCTATTGTAAAAAAAAGTGTTTCTTTTTTAAAAGCACATTTGAATAGCTTTGCATATTTGGTATACACATTTCTCTTCAGGTTTCTTTCTCAGTAAACAGAATCACTTAAAAACCAAAATAGAACAAAACTCTTCTGTTTTCTTCCAATCAATAGCTCTCTCTCCCAACTTGTCTCTCTCTAACTCTGTCACTGTCTCTGCCTCTCTCTCTCTCCCTTTTGTTATTTAATTCAGAATTTCTGAGATACAGTAAAGAACCTTCTATGACCTAGGAAACTGGGCCCCTAACAGTGGGTGACAAGCAATATTTTCAGCATGATCTGTTAAAAACACATGTTAAAGCTGCACCCCAAACTACTGAATCATAATCTCTGATTGCAAGATTAGGTATCTGCATGTAGTGATTCTGATGCTTATCAGATTTGCGCACAAAGCCCTAGAATACAAGGACAATTTAGCACCAAGATTAGAGCACGTGCCCTCTTCAAATACTGAAGTCACTCTGTTGAGGATAGGGTGTGTTTCTGACAACTACGTATTGCAGAAATCAGAACAAATGGTAACTATATATGGCAGAAATCAGAAAGCAGGAAAAATATTCAAGTAAAAGCACTTGACCCTACTTCTCAAATCACTTATTTATGCTCCTCTCCAAAGCATTCTCCAAAAAAGTTGATAATCACTTAGTACAAATTATGTGACTTCTGTGAAATTTTCAAGGTGGCCTCTGGCAGATACAGGATCTCAAGGTCAACTGGTTTTTCTCTTTGATATAAAATTCAATCTTGATTATAAAAGAGGCAAGCTAGTAAAAAATATGAAACTCAGAAAAACATAAACATGTAATTAAAAATCACCCTTAATCTTTATTTTTAGAATATATTTCCTCCTAATCTTTTTAGAAATTCATAGAAAGAGTAATTTTCTGATTTATAGTTTTTATTTAATTGGGGTACAGGTGATTTACAAAGTTATGTTAGTTTCAGGTGTACAGCAAAATGAATCTGTTATATGTATACATATATCCCCTCTTTTTTTAGGTTCTTTTCCTATATAGAGCATTACAGAGTATTGAGTAGAGTTCCTTTTGTTATATACTATGTCCTTACTAGTTACCTATTTTATATATAGTAGTGTGTATATATCAATCACAATCTCCCAATTTATCCCTCTCTCCCTTACTCCCTGGTAACTATAAGTTTTCTACATCTGTAACTCTACTTCGCTTGGTAGATGAATTCACTTATACCATTTTTAGATTCCACATACAGGTGATATCACATGATATTTGTCTTTCTCTGTGTGACTTACTTCACTCAGTATGACAGTCTCTAGGTCCATCCATGTTTCTGCAAATGGCATTATTTTGTTCTTTTTTATGGTTGAATAATATTCCATTGTATATATGTATCACATCTTCTTTATCCATTCCTCTGTTGATGGAAAATTATGTGGCTTCCATGTCCTGGCTATTGTAAATAGAGCTGCAGTGAACAATGGGGTGCACGTATTTTTTACGAATTATGGTTTCCTCCAGATATATGCTCAGTATCACTATTGCTGGATCATATGGTAGCTCTATTTTTAGTTTTATAAGGAATATCCATATTGTTCTCCATAATGTTTACATCCCCACAAATAGTGTAGGAGTGTTCCCTTTTCTCCACACCCTCTCCAGCATTTATGTTGGTTTTTTTTTTACATCTTTATTGGAGTATAATTCCTTTACAATGGTGTGTTAGTTTCTGCTTTATAACAAAGTGAATCAGTTATACATATACATATGTTCCCAAATCTCTTCCCTCTTCATCTCCCTGCCTCCCATCCTCCCTATCCCTACCCTCTAGGTGGTCACAAAGCACCGAGTTGATCTCCCTGTGCTATGCGGCTGCTTCCCACTAGCTATCTATTTTACATTTGGTAGTGTATATATGTCCATGCCACTCTCTCACTTTGTCACAGCTTGCTCTTTCCCCTCCCCATATCCTCAAGTCCATTCTCTACTAGGACTGTGTCTTAATTCCTGTCTTACCCCTAGGGTCTTCATGACATTTTTTTTATCATACATTCCATATATATGTGTTAACATATGGCATTTGTCTTTCTCTTTCTGAATTACTTCACACTGTATGACAGACTCTATGTCCATCCACCTCACTACAAATAACTCAATTTCACTTCTTTTTATGGCAGAGTAATATTCCATTGTATATATGAGCCACATCTTCTTTATCCATTCATCCGATGATGGACACTAAGGTTGCTTCCATGTCCTGGCTATTGTAAATAGAGCTTCAATGAACATTTTGGTACATGAATCTTTCTGAATTATGGTTTTCTCAGGGTACATGTCCAGTAGTGGGATTGTTGGGTCATATGGTAGTTCTATTTGTAGTTTTTTAAGGAACCTCCATACTGTTCTCCATAGTGGCTGTACCAATTCACATTCCCACCAGCAGTGCAAGAGTATTCCATTTCCTCCACACCCTCTCCAGCATTTATTGTTTCTAGATATTTTGATGGTGGCCATTCTGACTGGTGTGAGATGATATCTCATTGTAGTTCTGATTTGCATTACTCTAATGATTAATGATGTTGAGCATTCTTTCATGTGTTTCTTGGCAGTCTGTATATCTTCTCAGGAGAAATGTCTATTTAGGTCTTCTGCCCATTTTTGGATTGGATTGTTTGTTTTTTTGTTATTGAGCTTCATGAGCTGCTTATAAATTTTGGAGATTAATCCATTGTCAGTTGCTTCATTTGCAAATATTTTCTCCCATTCTGAGGGTTGTCTTTTGGTCTTGATTATGGTTTCCTTTGCTGTGCAAAAGCTTTTAAGTTTCATTAGGTCCCATTTGTTTATTTTTGTTTTTATTTCCATTACTCTAGGAGGTGGGTCAGAAAGGATCTTGCTGTGATTTATGCCATAGAGTGTTCTGCCTATGTCTTCCTCTAAGAGTTTGATAGCCTTGCAGTTGGGTCTTTAATCCATTTTGAGCTTATTTTTGTGTATGGTGTTAGGGAGTGTTCTAATTTCATACTTTAACATGTACCTATCCAGTTTTCCCAGCACCACTTATTGAAGAGGCTGCCATTTCACCAATGTATATTCTTGCCTCCTTTATCAAAGGAAAAGTGACCATATGTACGTGGGTTTACCTCTGGGCTTTCTATCCTGTTCCATTGATCTATATTTCTGTTTTTGTGCCAGTACCATACTGTCTTGATTATTCTAGCTTTGTAGTATAGTCTGAAGTCAGGGAGCCTGATTCCTCCAGCTCCATTTTTCATTCTCAAGATTGCTTTGGCTATTCAGGGTCTTTGTGTTTCCATACAAATTTGAAATATTTTGTTCTAGTTCTGTGAAAAATGCCAGTGGTAGTTTGATAGGGATTGCATTGAATCTGTAGATTGCTTTGGGTAGTAGAGTCATTTTCATAATGTTGATTCTTCCAATCCAAGAACATGGTATATCTCTCCATCTATTTGTATCATCTTTAATTTCTTTTGTCAGTGTCTTATAATTTTCTGCATACAGGTCTTTTGTCTCCTTAGGTAGGTTTATTCCTAGATATTATATTCTTTTTGTTGCAGTGGTAAATGGGTGTGTTTCCTTGATTTTCTTTCTGATTTTTCATCATTAGTGTATAGGAATGCCAGAGATTTCTGCGCATTAGTTTTGTATCCAGCTACTTTACCACATTCATTGATTAGTTCTAGTAGTTTTCTGGTAGCATCTTTAGGATTCTCTATGTATAGTATCATGTCATCTGCAAAGACTGACAGTTTTACTTCTTCTTTCCCAATTGGACTCCTTTTATTTCCTTTACTTCTCTGATTGCTGTGCTTAAAACTTCCAAAACTATGTTGAATAAGAGTGGTGAGAGTGGGCAACCTTGTCTTCAGCCTGATTCTAGTGGAATTGCTTTCAGTTTTTCACCATTGAGGATGATGTTGGCTGTGGATTTGTCATATATGGCCTTTATTATGTTGAGAAAAGTTCCCTCTATGCCTACTTTCTAGAGGGTTTTTATCATAAATGGGTGCTGAATTTTGTTGAAAGCTTTCTCTGCATCTATTGAGATGATCATATCGCTTTTCTCATTCTATTTGTTAATAAGGTGTATCACATTGATTGATTTGCATATATATAAAAATCCTTGCATTCCTGGGATAAACCCCACTTGATCATGGTGTATGATCTTCTTAATATGCTGTTGGATTCTGTTTGCTACTATTTTGTTGAGGATTTCTACCTCTATATTCATCAGTGATGTTGACCTGTAGGTTTCTTTCTTTGTGACATCCTTCTCTGGTTTTGGTATCAGGGTGATGGTGACCTCGTAGAACGATTTTGGGAGGGTTCCTCCCTCTGCTATATTTTGGATGAGTTTGAGAAGGACAGGTGTTAACTCTTCTCTAAATGTTTGATAGAATTCGCCTGTGAAGCCATCTGGTCCTGGGCTTTTGTTTGTTGGAAGATTTTTAATCACAGTTTCAATTTCAGTGATGTACCCATTCAGCCAGTCTTTGTCTTTTTTTGCGAGCATTTAATCCATTTACATTTACATTTAAGATAATTATCGATAGGTGTGTTCCTATTCCCATTTTCTTAATTGTTTTGGGTTTGTTAGTATATGTCTTTTCCTTCTCTTGTGTTTTCTGCCTAGTGAAGATCCTTTAGCATTTGTTGTAAAGCTGGTCTGGTGGTGCTGAACTCTCTCAGCTTTTGCTTTTGTGTAAAAGTTTTATTGTCTCCATCAAATCTGAATGAGAACCTTGCTGGGTAGAGTCATCTTGATTGTAGGTTTTTCTCCTTCATCTCTTTAAATATGTCCTGCCAATGCCTTCTGGCTTGCAGGGTTTCTGCTGAAAGATCAACTGTTAACCTTATGGGGATTCTCTTGTGTGTTATTTGTTGTTTTACCATTGCTGCTTTTCATATGTTTTATTTGTATTTAATTTTTGACAGTTTGATTCTTATGTGTCTTGGCATGTTTCTCCTTAGATTTATCCTGTATGGGACTCTCTGTGCTTCCTGGACTTGATTAACTATTTCCTTTCCCATATTAGGGAATTTTCAACTATAATCTCTTCAAATATTTCCTCAGTCCCTTTCTTTTTCTCTTCTTCTTCTGGAATCCCTATAATTTGAATGTTGGTTCATTTAATGTTGTCCGAGAGGTCTCTGAGACTGTCCTCAGTTCTTTTCATTCTTTTTTCTTTATTCTGCTCTGCAGTAGTTATTTCAACTATTTTATCTTCCAGGTCACTTATCCGTTCTTCTGCCTCAGTTATTCTGCTATTGATCCCTTCTAGAGTATTTTTAATTTCATTTATTGTGTTGTTCATCGTTGCTTGTTTCATCTTTAGTTCTTCTAGATCCTTTTAAATGTTTCTTGCATTTTCTCTCTTCTATTTCCAAGAATTTGCATCAACTTTACTATCATTATTCTGAATTCTTTTTCAGGTAGACTGTCTATTTCTTCTTCATTTATTAGGTCTGGTGGGTTTTTATCTTGCTCCTTCATCTGCTGTGTGATTTTATGTCTTCCCATTTTTCTTCTCTTACTGTCTTTGCAGTCTCCTTTTTTCAGGCTGCAGGTTCGTGGTTCCCATTGTTTTTGGTGTCTGTCTCCACTAGCTAAAGTTGGTTCCATGGGTTTTGTAGGCTTCCTGGTGGAGGGGACTAGTGCCTGTGTTCTGGTGGATGAGGCTGGATCTTGTCTTTCTGCTGGGTAGGTCCACTTCTGGTGGTGTTTTGGGGTGTCTGTGGACTTATTATGATTTTAGGCAGCCTCTCTGCTAATGGGTGGTGTTGTTTTCCTGTCTTGCCAGTTGTTTGGCATAGGTTGTCCAGCACTATAGCTTGCTGGTCATTGAGTGGAGCTGTGTGTTGGTGTTGAGATGGAGATCTCTGGAAGATTTTCACCGTTGATATTATGTGGAGCTGGGAGGTCTCTTTTGGACCAGGGTCTTCATGGTGGCTCTCCCACATCAGAGGCACAGCACTGACTCCTGGCTGCAATCCCCCGGTCTCAGCTTTGAATTTGGCCCCGCCTCTGCATGTAGGTAGCCTGAGAGTGTCTGTTCTTTGCTCAGACAGGAAGGGGTTAAAGGAGCCACTGATTTGGGGGCTCTGGCTCACTCAGGTCGGGGATAGGATGGGAATGACGTGGGGTAAGGCTGCGGCGGCACAGGCCGCCGTGACATTGCATCAGCCTGAGGTGTGCCGTGTGTTCTCCTGGGGAAATTGTCCCTGGATCCCTGGACCCTGGCAGTTGGGGGCTATACAGGTTCCCAGGAGGGGTGGTGTGGACAGTGACCCGCGCTCACCCACAGGCTTCTTGGTGAAGGCAGCAGCAGCCTTAGTGTCTCATGCCCATCTCTGATGTCTGCACTGTTAGCTGTGGCTCACGCCTGTCTCTGGAGCTCCTTTAACCAGCACTCTTAATCCCCTCTCCTCACACAGCAGGAAACAAAGAGGGAAGAAAAAGTCTCTTGCCTCTTGGGCAGGTCCAGACTTTTCCCCGGACTCCCTCCCGGCTAGGCGTGTTGCACTAACCTGTTCAGGCTGTGTTCATGCCGCCAGTCCTCTCCCTGTGGTCTGACCAAAGCCCGAGCCTCAGCTCCCAGCCCTGCCCGCCACAGCGGGTGAGCAGACAAGCCTCTTGGGCTAGTGCGTGCCGGTTGGCTCTGATCCTCTGTGTGGGAAACTCTCCACTTTGCCCTCCACACCTGTGTTGCTGTGCTCTCCTCCATGGCTCCAAAGCTTCCCCCCTCCACTACCTGCAGTCTCCACCTGCGAAGGTGTTCCTAGTATGTGGAAACCTTTCCTCCTTCACAGCTCCCTTCCAGTGGTGCAGGTCCTGTCCCTATTCTTTTGTCTCTGTTTATTCTTTTTTCTTTTGCCTTACCCAGGTATGTGTGGAGTTTTTTGCCTTTTTGGAGGTCTGAGGTCTTCTGCCAGCATTCAGTAGGTGTTCTACAGGAGTTGTTCCACGTGTAGATGTATTTCTGATGTATCTGTGGGGAGGAAGGTGATCTCCATGTCTTACTCTTCTGCCAGTTTCCCCCTCCAACCCCCGGCATTTATGTTTTGTAGAATTTTGATGATGACCATTCTGACCAGTGGGAGGTAATACCACTTGTAGTTCTGATTTGCATTTTGCTACTAATTAGTGATGTTGAATTGCTTTTCATGTGTTTTTTAACCATCTCTATGTCTTCTTTGGACAAGTATCTATTTAGATATTACACGCAATTTTCAATTGGGTTGTTGGGTTTTATTTTGATATTGAGCGACATGAGATGTTTGTATGTTTTGGAGATTAATCCCTTGTTGGTTGCTTCATTTGTGAATATTTTCTCCCATTCTGAGTGTTGTCTTTTCATTTTATTTATGGTTTCCTTTGCTATGCAAAGGGTTTTAAGTTTAATTAGGTCCCATTTATTTATTTTTTTGTTTTTATTTTCACTACTCTAGGTGGTGAGTCAAAAAAGATCTTGCTGCGATTTATGTCAGAGACTGTTCTGCCTATTATTTCTTCTATGAGTTTTATAGTATCCAGCCTTACATTTAGGTCTTTAATCCATTTTAAGTTTAGTTTTTTGTATGGTATTAAAGAGTGTTCTAATTTCACTCTTTTATAGTAGCTCTCCAGTTTTCCCAGCATCATTTATTGAAGAGACTGTCTTTTCTCCATTATATATTCTTGCCTCCTTTGTCATAGATTAGATGACTTTAGGTGTGTTGGTTTACCTGTGGACTTTCTATCCTGTTCCATTGATTTATAGTTTCATTTTTGTGCCACTACCATACTGTTTTAATTACTGTAGCTTTATATTATAGTCCAAAGTCAGGGCACCTGATTCCTCCAGCTCCATTTTTCTTTCTCAAGATTGCTTTGGCTATTCATGGTCTTTTGTGTTTCCATGCAAATTGTAATTATTTTTGTTCTAATTCCGTGAAAAATGCTCTAGGTAATTTGATAATGATTGCATTAAATCCATAGATTATATTGACAATATCAATCATTTTGACAATACTGATTTTTCCAATCCAAGAACATGGTATATCTCTCTGTCTGTTTCCATCATCTTTTATTAGTTTCATCAGTATCTTACAATTTTATGAATACAGATCTTTTACCTCCTTAAGTAGGTTTATTCCTAGGTATTGTATTCTTTTTGTTTCAATGGTAAATGGGATTGTTTCTTTGATTTCTTTTTCTGATCTTTAGTTGTTAGTGTACAGGAATGCAAGAGACTTCTGTGCATTAATTTTGTATCCTGCAACTTTATCAGATTTGTTGCTGAGCTCTAGTAATATTCTAGTAGCATCTTTAGGGTTTTTTATGTATAGTATCATGTCATCTGTAAACTGTGACAGTTTTACTTCTTATTTCCCATTTGGATTCCTTTTATTTCTTTTTCTTCTCTGCCGTGGCTTTCAAAACTATGTTGAATAATAGTGGCAAGAGTGGACATCCTTGTCTTGTTCCTGATGTTAGAGGAAATGGTTTCAGTTTTTCACCATTGAGAATGATGTTTGTTGTTGGGAGTTTTTCATATATGGCTTTTATTATGTTGATGTATGCTCCCTCTATGCCCACTTTCTGGAGCGTTTTTATTATAAATGTGTGTTGAACTTTGTCAAAATATTTTTCTGCATCTACTGAGATGTTCATATGTTTTTTATTATTCAATTTGTTGATGTGTTATATCAAACTGATTGATTTGCAGATATTGAAATATCCTTGCATCCCTGGGATAAACCTCACTTGATTATGGTGTATGATCCTTTCAATGTGTTGTTGGATTCAGTTTGCTATTATTTTGTAGAGGATTTTTGCATCTAAGTTCATCAGTGATATTGGTCTGTAATTTTATTTTTTTGTGTGATATCTTTGTCTCATTTAGAGACCTTGTAGATTGATAGAATGACCTTGAGAGTGTTCCTTCCTCTGCAAGTTTTTGGAAGAGTTTCAGAAGGGTAGCTGTTAAGAGTTCTCTAATTGTTTATTAGAATTCACCTGTGAAGCCATCTGGTCCTGATCTTTTGTTTGTTGGAAGATTATTTTTTGTTTTTTGGCTGTGCCACGTGGCATGTGGAGTCTTAGTTCCCCAACGATGGATCGAACCCATACCCCCTGCATTGGGAGAGAGGGGTCTTAACCACTGGAATACCAGGAAAGCCCTGTTGGAAGATTTTTAATCACTGCTTTAATTTCAGTACTTGTGATTGGTCTGTTTATATTTTTATTTCTTCCTTTGTCAGTCTTAGATGGCTGTATCTTTCTGAGAATTTGTCCACTTCTTCTAAGTTGTCTATTTTATATTGGCATATAGTTGCATGTAGTAATCTGTTCTGATCTTTTGTATTTCTGTGGTGTCTGTTGTAACTTTTCCTTTTCATTTCTAATTTTATTGATTTGAGCCTCTCCCTTTTTTCTTGATGAGTCTGGCTAAAGGTTTATCAATTTTGTTTATTTTCTAATAGAACCAGCTTTTAATTTCATTGATGTTTGCTATTGTTTTATTTCTCTCTATTTCATTTATTTCTGTTGTGATCTTTATGATTTCTTTCCTTCTACTAACATTGGGTTCTGTTTGCTCTTCTTTCTCTTGTTGCTTTAAGTGTAAGAATAGGTTTATCTGAGATTTTTCTTGTTTCTTGAGGTAAGATTATATTGCTATAAACTTCCTTCTTAGAACTGCTTTGGCTGCATGACAAAAGCAGTTCTAAGAAGGTTTTGGATTGTCATGTTTTTGTTGTTATTTGCCTCTAGTTATTTTTTGATTTCTTCTTTGATGCCTTCAGTGATACATTGATTAATTAGTAACATACAGTTTAGCCTCCATGGGGTTGAGTTTTTTACAGGTTTTTTCCTCTAATTGATTTCTAATTTCATAGTGTTGTAGTCAGGAAAGATGCCTGATATGATTTTAATTTTCTTAAATTTACCAAGACTTGATTTGTGATCCAAGATGTGATCTATCCTGGAGAATGTTCCATGTGCATTTGAGAAGAAAGTGTATTCTGCTGCTTTCAGATGGAATATTCTACAGATATCAATTAAGCCTATCTGGTCTAATGTTTCATTTAAGGCTTGTGTTTCCTTATTAATTTTCTGTCTTGATAATCTATCCATTGGAGTAAATGGGTTGTTAAAATCCCCCAGTATTATTGTGTTACTGGTGATTTTTCCTTTTGTGGCTGTTAGCATTTGCCTTATGTTTTGAGGTTCTCTTATGTTGGGTGTATATATATTTACAATTGTTATGTATCCTTCTAGGATTGATACATTGATGATTATACAGTGTCTTTCCTTGTCTTTTGTAACAGTCTGTGCTTTAAAGTCTATGTTGTCTGTTATGAGTATTGCTACTTTAGCTTTCTTTTGATTTCCCTTTGCATGGGATATCTTTTTCCATCTCCTCACTTTCAGTCTGTATGTGTCCCTAGGTCTGAAATTGGTCTCTTGTAGATAGCATATATATGGTTTTGTTTTTTTATCCATTCAGCCAGTCTGTGTCTTTTGGTTGGAGCATTTAATCCATTTACATTTAAGGTAATTATCAATATGTAAGTTCCTATTGCCATTTTCTTAATTGTTTTGGGCTTTTTTTTTAGGTCTTTTTGCTTTTCTTCCTCTCTTTTTCTCTTTCTTGTTTTTCTTGCCTAGAGAAGTTCCTTTAGCATTTGTTGTACAGCTGGTTTGGTGGTGCTGAATTCTCTTACATTTGCTTGTCTCTAAACATTTTGATTGCTCTGTTGAATCTGAATGAGTGCTTGCTGGGTAGGGTATTCTTGGTTGTAGGATTTTCCTTTTCATCACTTTGAATATATCATGCCACTCCCTTCTGGCCTGCAGAGTTTCTGAAAAATCAGCTGATAACCTTATGGACATTCCCTTGTATGTTATTTGTTGCTTTTCCCTTGCTGCTTTTAATATTTTTTCTTTGTATTTAATATTTGTTTGATTAATTTGTGTCTTGGCATGTTTCTCCTTGGGTTAATCCTGTATGGGAATTTCTGCACTTCCTAGACTTTGGTGACTATTTCCTTTCCCATGTTTGGAACGTTTTTTACTATAATCTCTTCAAATATTTTCTCCGACCCTTTCTCTTCTTCTGGGACTCCTATAATTCAAATATTGATTCGTTTTATATTTTCCCAGAGGTATCCAAGACTGCCTCATTTCTTTTAATTCTTTTTTCTTTATTCTGTTCTGCAGCAGTGATTTCCACCATTCTATCTCCCAGCTCACTTATCTATTCTTCTGCCTCAGTCATTCTGATATTGTTTCCTTCTAGTGTATTTTTCATTTCAATTACTCTATTGTGCACCACTATTTGTTCTATTGTTCTTCTAGGTCTTTGTTAAGCATTTCTTGTGTCTTCTATTCTGTGTTTCCATTATGTTTCCAAGGTCTTGGATCATCTTTGTTCTTATTCTTCTGAATTATTTTTCAGGTAGATTGCCTATTTCCTCTTCATTTAGTTAGTCTTGTTGGGTTTTACTTTTCTCCCTCATCTTCACCATATTTCTCTGTCTTCTCATTCTGTCTAAATTACTGTGCTTGTGTTCTCCTTTCTGCAGGCTGCAGGGTCATAGTTCCTCTTGCTTCTGGTGCCTGCCCCAGTTGGGTAGGTTGATCCAGGGGCTTATGTAGGCTTGTTTCCTGGTGAGAGGCAGTACATCCTGCACTCTATTGAGTGGAGCTGGGTCTTGTCCCTCTGGTGGGCAGGGCCATGTCAATGGGTGTGTTTTGGGGTGTCTGCGAGTTTAGTATGACTTTAGACAGCCAGTCTGCTGATGGGTTGAGTTGTGTTCTTGTCTTGCTGATTATCTGACCTAAGGCATTCCAGCAGTGGAGCTTACAGGCTATTGGGTGAAGCCATCTTGGTGCTGAGATGGGGACCTCCAGGAGAGTTCACGGTGATTAATATTTCCTGGGGTCAGGAATTCTCTGGTGGTCCAGCGGTCCGGACTCAGTGCTCCTACCACAGGGGCTCAGGTTGGACCTCTGGCTGGGGAACCAAGACCCCACAGCTGCACAGCATTGCCAAAACAGAAAAGAAAACAAGCAGACAAATGAAAACCAAGAGAAACAATAAAAACAAAACCAACCAAACAAAAGCAAAAAAAAACAAAGAAAACAAAAAGAAACAAACAGAAAAAACAAACAATAAAACAACAAAAAGCAAAGAAAACAAAAAACAAACAAAAATGAAAAGAGAAAACAGAAAATCACAAAAACAAAACAAACAAAACAAAACAAAAATATATATTAAATATTTTTAAAAATAACAAACAAAAAAACAGCAACAACAACAAAACAAAAAATTTCCCTGGGGCCTCTACTATCAGTGTGCTTGCCCATCCAGTGAGCCACAGCCAATCTCCACCTCCCCAGGAGGCCCTCCATAACCTCTAAGTAGGTCTCTGGACATGCTGTCATCACAGTGGGTGCAGCTCAGCCTCTGACCTGGTCCAACTCCCATGAGTATGTGACCAAAAAATCCAAAGCTAGACCCTTCTCAGTTGTGAGAGCATTTGTTCTTCATTCAAATGTTCTGCAGACACTAGCTTTACCAAGCCAATTGTGAGGGTTAAATCCACGACTTGTGTAGCTTCACAGAGATATTTCACATAAACCCTGGGGCTTAACTTTGTTTTTGGCCCCACCTCTGCATGTGAGCCACCCTCAGGGATCTGCTCCCTGCCAAGGTGAGAGTGGGCAAATGCAGCAGCTGACTGGGGCACACTTGCTTCTTAGGTGGAAGAGGCAAGAGGTGACAACTGACTGGGGCATGTGCGCTTGCTCTGGTGGGAGTCCCTCCCATTGCCTGCAGAGATAGGGGCTGGCATGTGGGAAGAAAGGCTACACTGGCAGCACCACCTCTCACGTGGCACTCAACAATGACTCCTTACTTCCAAGGCAGTCTGTGTTTCCTGTCTATGGAGCACCTCACTCCTGTCCCCTGAGGACATCACCGCACAGCCAATAGCAGTCCACTTCCAAGGTCCACTCTCCAAATCCTATTCTTCAGCACCCAGCTCCTGCCAGCACTGGCAGGCACCCATCTCAGACTGGGGTGCACAGGGCAGTGACACAGACCATCCATACAAGTCTTGCTCACCCTGCCTGACACAGACTGGCTGCTTCAGTTTCCTCAGATATCCCCAAAGCCTGCCCTCTATTTCAGCTGATCTGGCTACCTGTGAGAGGGTTTCCCTCAGTACAGTAACCTCCCCTCTCCTTCAGCTCTGCCCCAGGGGTGCAGGTTCCATCTTGTTTCCTCTTTTCTTTTTCTTCCTTTTTCTCTTTTTTCCTACCAAGTTATGTGGGGATATTTTCTTTTCCTTTTGGTGTCCAGGGTTCTCA
>NW_020174653.1:3237684-3242339 GCF_003031525.2 Neophocaena asiaeorientalis asiaeorientalis
TACTAGTGTTCAGCAGGTGCTCTGTGTGTATAGTTCCACTTGTAGATGCATTCTTGATGTACTTGTGGAGAGAGGCAAACCTCAGGTCCTCCTATTCTGCCATCTTGACCTCTTCTTCTGTTTTATAGCTTTTATTGTTGCTTTTGCTCAGTGAACTGAATGAGACAATTGTCTCATTTCATAATTTCAAAACATACTTTTTTCAATATTTTATTGATTTATTTACTCTCTATAAATATATATAAAATATTTTTATATATATTTATATAATATATAAATATACATGCATATTCATGTGTATATAATATCAACACATGAATGTTCTCAAATATATTAAAATAATCATTTATGTTTCCTACATATTCTTTTCCAAATTTCCTTACTATAAATATTTTTGTAATAAACATATTTAGAAATATATTGTTATGTATTTGTCTAGTTCCTGAGATTAAAATTCAAGCTGTGAAGTTGGTAAGATTATGCTTTTTATTTGGGTTACAAGTCACAAAATTGTCTTTTGAAAGGTTATAGTAACCTTCACTTTGAAGAAGATATTTCCATTACCCCTCACCTTCACCAATACTGACAATATTAATATTTTAATCTTTCCTTATATGTGAAAAATAGCTCATTGTTTAAATTTGCATCTTTTCAATTCCAATAATGTTGAACATTTTCCCATGTTAATTGTTGGTCTTTTAAAATTTATGTCTTCACTTTGAATTTGATGTGCATGTCCTTTGCCCTTTTTTTCATATGGTGGTATCTGTCATTTTTCCTACTGATGTGTAAAACTCTCTGTAAACTAACACTTTACTGTGCATTCCCATTGTATATTTAACGTAGCTTGGTTTATAGTGATATTGATATTTAAGATGCAGAAGTTTTAATTTTTATAATAGTCTAATAAATAAATCTTGCTTTTTTATGGTTTCTGTTTTGGCTTCAGTATAGCTTTTTTCAAGTTTGTTATGGATTTGTCAATATTTACATTACTTTTGGAGTCATTCTGGGTAAATTTTTTCTGGGAAATAATTTATTGCATCCAGTGGTAGAGTTTCAGAGAGACATGAAGGTCCCTTCTCATTTGGACACCAATTGATATCCCAGATAGATATAAAAATATCATATTTTGGGGGGGTGTAAAAAACAGATCTGTCATGTCTGTGGTTTGAGGACACAATGAACCTTCTAATATTTCACATGATTTAAAATTAATGTTTCAGTGTTCAGAAAAAGAAAATCCATGAAAACTAAAAATAGATTAGTGGTTGTCTATGGCTTAGGAGGACAGAGGGATATAGTTAAAGAGTACCAGGTTTCTTTTGGGGGTGACAAAAATATTCTAAAACTAGAGAACATAATAAAATCTACTAAATTTTACATTTCAAAAGTGTGAATTTTGTGATATGTGAATTATACCTTTAAAACTTTTTTTTTAAAAATTACCTTTCAGAGCCAGGCATAGTTGAAAGATCTCAGGCCTCCCACCACAGGTAGTATATTCAGTGGCTAGAAGGAAGGCTGACCAGAAAACACCCTATTTGCCAGCATGCAGAGGAAAACAAAAATGTGTGGGAAAGCCTAAATACAGCATGCTCGGTTCTATCTCCTAAGCTGTAAGTTCAAAAGAACCCAGAAGGATTGAGGAAGTGAACCAAAAGATGCAGGAATGTACCTAAACCCACAACTTGGAGTTTCCATTCTATTGAAACATGAAAATTTTCCAGTTAAAATCCCAGTTTACAAATTATATAGTGGGATAAAACTAATATTTTATTCTAATTATTCCTAAATTGTACTGGGTATCAAAATCCTTTCAGGAGCTTCTAAAGAGTTCCAATATCTCAAAGATTCTGATTCAATACAACTACAGAAGGACCTGAGTATCAGGTTTTGTGGAAGCTCCCCCATGTTTAAAATGGGTATTCAAAGTCAAAAAACACTGAACTGAAGACTTTGTTTCTTCTGTTTCTGTGGTTATTTACCTAATTGGATGTTGTTTACTTCTTCGTGGATTATTTTTTTCCTCTTTCTTTCTTCTGCTTTTATACCAGCTAGTGACTTCTCTGTTTCAGAACTTCTTTTAGTGTATTCCTTGGTGCAGCTATACTAACTTCGTCTGGGAAATTGTTAGAAATGCATTGCTTGGATCTGATGAAGTAAAATTTATATTTTAAAGCAGGACAAGAAAAATTAAGCACAAAATTCTCTGTGTGTTAACTTGGACCTCCTCCTTCACTCCCTAATGTGCAATGTGCATCTGCATTACACGTTAACCAGAACTCCTCAAAGAGGGTAGTGCCTATCTGACCATAAAGATCAGGGTTTTTTTCCTACCTTCTGAAAAGAATTGTGTTCCTTCCCAACTCTGTAGGGTATCATGGTGACTTGCTGCTTGCTTTATACCTGCTTAACTGGAGAATTAACTTTGTGAACTTTTTGTAAAATATTAGCTTTTGATAAAATTATTTGTCTTGTAAATGTATGTGACTGTGCCTTCTACTTCTAATAGGAGGAACACTTCTCAGGGTTTTCTGAGAGTCTGCCTCCCAGGTTATAATCCCTAAGTTGGCTTGAATAAAATTCCTTTTATTCCTTCTTAACTTGATTGTTAATTGAATTTTTGTCAGCAGGCCACACCCCAGACCTTCTAAATCAGAAACTCAAGATCGGTTCCAACCATCTCTGTACAGTCTTCCTTCCATATCCCATGTTTGGCATCTGATAATATAACCAACCATGAATGGAAAATAATTTTTTTTAAATTCCAGAATGTTCCAAAAGGCAAAACCTGAATTTTATTTTGTCTACTAAGTATTTGGTCCCTCCTTCTTTCTACTAGATCCATTTTCTTGATATTTTCCCCCAATTTTTAAACTTATTTGGCCTCCTACCTTTAGATTTTATAAACTAATTGGGTTAGGGTTTTATTTCTGGTTTTGTTTGGGGCTCAGTATTAATGTTTACATTTTAATAGTTAAGGATTTATTCACAATTTATTTATTATTCTATCAATTCCCTAGGTAAACTCAAGATCCCTTTATTCTCACCTCTCCTACTTCTGCAAAGCAAATTTTTTTGCTAATATAACTGGCAAAGTCCACTTTCCTAGAGACTTTTGTGAGGGTGAATCCTTTTGGGATTCTTCCTCTCTCATTCTCTCCTTTCTCTTGAAGCATCTGTATTAGTATCACCTAGAGCTGCCTCCCACTTGAGAAGGGGCTTCTTATGAACCCACAGCGCAGGAAAAATGGAATGAGCAGTTTTGAAAAACTGTGCTATACCTTGGAGGATGTTATTCTCTTTCCTCTGATGTGCTTTATCTATAGGTTATATTTCCATTATGTAGAAAAAGTATGATGGAAGGAAACATATTAATATATATTAATTAGTATATATATTAACATATAGTCAGGTTGGAGGAGTTGGTTAAGGAAGGGACCATGGTTTGTTTCTGGCCTAGATATCAAACTCTCTGACACTTTCAAAATGTCTTTTTTCTCTCTCCATGTATTCCAGTTCAGTTCAGCATGAGAATGCATGGGAATTTAGAACCCAAATCCACTTCAGAGGAAATATCACTTTTCCATTTGTAACTCTCTTATACAACTGGCATGGTGCTAACTGACTGGTCAATAATCACTTGAATTACCCTTTTGGCTTTTTTTTTTTTTTTTTTCTCTGTTTTGTGTCTAGCACCCTTGGACAGGATTGAAGATTTCCTGAGTTCTCTAGAAATAGCTATCAAAATCCTTCAAAAGTTTATTCCAACCAATCCTTCTAATATTGCAGCAAACAGAAGAATTACTAGTTTTGTGTCTGTCATTCAAGTTTAATGGCTATTATGTTTTGGAGAGCTTTGATGGATTATCTTTTTCAGCATTAAAAATAAAAATAGTATTCTGAAAATTGTTTTCCAGTTTTAATGAGACATAATTGACAAATAAGATTGCCTAAGTTTATGGTGTACAACATATTAATTGGATATGCTTATACATTGCAAAATGCTTATTACCATAGTTTTAGTTAATAAGTCAATCATGTCATGTAATTTATGTGGTGAAAAATTTAAGATCTAATCTCTAAGCTTTCAAGTATATAGCACAATATTGTTAACTATAATCACCATGTTGTGCACTAGATCTCCAGAATTTTATCTTCTAAGTGGAAGTCTGTTTCCTTTAACTAACATCTCCCCATTTGCCCCACCCCAAACACCTGGTAGAGACATTCTACTATCTACTTTTACAAGTTTGGCTTTTTTGTAAAATTCCACATATAAGTGATATCATACAGTATTTGTTTTTTTCTGTCTAACGTTTCACTTAGTATAATGTCCTTAAGGTCCATTCATATCATGACAAATGGCAGAATTTCTTCTTTCTCTTGGCTGAATAATATTCTATTATTTATATATACACATATATATTTTAATCTCCCTCATCTATTTCACTCACTTTCCCCCAACAACCACCAGTGTGTTCTATGTATCTATTTCACTTGGCATAATATCCTCTAGGTCCATCCATGTTGTCACAAATGGAAATATTTTATTCTTTTTTATGTATGAATAATATTTCATTATATATATATATACACCATTATATATACCATATATATAGTATGTATGGTATATATATGGTATAAATATG
>NW_020174653.1:3242417-3251280 GCF_003031525.2 Neophocaena asiaeorientalis asiaeorientalis
GGTATATACCATGTCTTTATCCATTCACTTACTGATGAGTACTTAGGCACTTAGGTTGCTTCTATATCTTGGCTATTGTAAATAATGTTGCAATGAACATGGGGGTACATCTCTTTTCAAATTAGTATTTTTGTTTTCTTAGGAAAGATATCCAGAAGTGAAATTTCTGGGTTGTATGGTAGTTCTATTTTCAAGTTTTTGAGGGACCTCCATATTGTTTTCCATAGCGGCTACACCAATTTACTTTCCCACCAACCGTGCAAAAGCTTTTCCTTTATTCCATATCCTTGCCATCATTTTTTATTTGCTGTCTTTTTAATAATAGCCATGCTGACAGGTGTGAGGTGATATCTCATTGAGGTTTTGATTTGTATTTCCATGATTATTAGTGATGCTGAGCATCTTCTCATGTATCTGTTGGCCATCTCTATGTCTCCTTTGAAAAAATATCTATTCAGGTCCTCTACCCATTTCATAAACAAATTGTTTGTTTTTGGATGTTGAGTTGTATAAGTTTTTTGTATATTTTGTATATTAACCCCTTATTAGATATATCATTTGCAAATATTGATATCATCTCCCACTCTGTAGGTGGTGTTTCATTTTGTTTAGTTTCCTTCAATGTGCAATGGATTTTTAGTTTGATGTACTCCTCTTTGTTTATGCTTGTTTTTGTTTCCCTTCCCTGAGGAGACACATACAAAAAAAAGTATTATGTTGACTGATGTCAAAAACATGCTGCCTATATTTCCTTCTAGAAGTTGTATGGTTTCAGGTGTTACATTTCAGTCTTTAATCCATTTTGAATTTATTTTTGTGCCTGGTATGAGAGAGTAAATCCAGTTTGATTCTTTTGCATGTAGCTGTCCAGTTTTCCCAACATCACTTGTTGAAGAGGCTGTCTTTTCCCCACTGTATACTCTTGCCCACTTTGTTACAGATTAATTGTCCATGTAAGTGTCAGTTTCTTTCTGGGTTCTCTATCCTGTTTCATTGACCTGTGTGTCTGTTTTTGTGCCAGCACCACACTGTTTTAATTACTATAGTTTTGCAGCATACTTTAAATCAGGCAGTGTGATACCTCCAACTTTGTTCTTCTTCTCAACACTGCAATGGCTATTCACAGTCTTTTGTGTATTCATACTAATTTTAGAATATTTGTTCTAGTTCTGTGAGTAATACTATGCATATTTTTATAGGGATTGGATTGAATCTATACATTGTTCTAAGTAGTTTGGTCATCTTAAAATATTAATTCTTCCAGTCCCTGAGCATGGCATCTATTTTAATCTGTTTGTGCTATCTTCAATGACTTTTCTCAGTGTCTTATAGTTTCATAAATAATGTTCATTTACCTTCTTATTTCGGTTTATTCCTAGTATTCATATATTTTTTATTCAATTGTAAATGGGATTGTTTTCTTCATTTCTCTTATTGTGCATTCTAGGAATAAACCTACCTAAGGAGACAAAGGACCTGTATGCAGAAAATTATAAGACACTGATGAAAGAAATTAAAGATGATACAAATAGATGGAGAGATATACCATGTTCTTGGATTGGAAGAATAAACATTGTGAAAATGACTCTACTACTGAAAGCAATCTACAGATTCAATGCAATCCCTATCAAACTACCACTGGCATTTATCACAGAACTAGAACAAAATATTTCACAGTTTGTATGGAAACACAAAAGACCCCAAATAGCCAAAGCTACCTTGAGAAAGAAAAACAGAGCTGGAGGAATCAGGCTCCCTGACTTCAGACTACAATACAAAGCTATAGTAATCGAGACAGTATGGTACTGGCACAAAAACAGAAATATAGATCAATGGAACAGGATAGAAAGCCCAGAGGTAAACCCACGCACATACGGTCACCTTATCTTTGATAAAGGAGGCAAGAATACACAGTGGAAAAAAGACAGCCTCTTCAATAACTGATGCTGGGAAAACTGGACAGGTACATGTAAAAGTATGAGATTAGAACACTCCCTAACACCACATACCAAAATAAACTCAAAATGGGTTAAAGACCTAAATGTAAGGCCAGAAGCTATCAAACTCTTAGAGGAAAACATAAGTAGAACGCTCTATGACATAAATCACAGCAAGATCCTTTTTGACCCACCTCCTAGAGAAATGGAAATAAAAACAAAAATTAACAAATGGGACCTAATGAAACTTCAATGATTTGGCACAGCAAAGGAAGCCATAAAGAAGACCAAAAGACAACCCTCAGAATGGGAGAAAATATTTGCAAATGAAGAAACTGACAAAGGATTAATCTCCAAAATTTATAAGCAGCCCATGCTGCTCAATAACAAAAAAACAAACAATCCAATCCAAAAATGGGCAGAAGACCTAAATAGACATTTCTCGAAAGAAGATATACAGATTGCCAACAGGCACATGAAAGAATGCTCAACATCATTAATCATTAGAGAAATGCAAATCAAAACTACAATGAGATATCATCTCACACTGGTCAGAATGGCCATCATCAAAATATCTAGAAACAATAAATGCTGGAGAGGGTGTGGAGAAGGGAAACTCTGACACTGTTTGTGGGTATGTAAATTGATACAGCTACTATGGAGTACAGTATGGATTTCCTTAAAAAAACTACAAATAGAACTACCATACGACCCAGCAATCCCACTACTGGGCATATACCCTGAGAAAACCATAATTCAAAAAGCATCATATACCAAAATATTCATTGCAGCTCTATTTACAATAGCCAGAACATGGAAGCAACGTAAGTGTCCATCTACAGATGAATGGATAAAGAAGATGTGGCACATATATACAATGGAATATTACTCAGCCATAAAAAGAAACGAAATTGAGTTATCTATAGTGATGTGGATGGACCTAGACTCTGTCATACAGAGTGAAGGAAGTTAGAAAGAGAAATACCACATGCTAACACATATATATGGAAAAAGAAAAGTCATGAAGAAAAAAAAAGTCATGAAGTACATTCAGGTAAGACGGGAATAAAGACACAGACCTACTAGAGCATGGACTTGCGGATATTATTAATAATAATAATTTTTTAAAATGCAAAAGATTTCTATACATTAATTTTATATCCTGCAACTTTATCAAATTCATTGATTATTTCTAGTGTTTGTCAATTATTTTAGGATATTCTATGAATAGCATCATGTCATTTGCAAACATTAACAGTTTTGTTCCTTTCTTTCAAAACTGGATGCTTTTTCATTCTTTTCCTTGTCTGATTGTCATCGCTAGGACTTCCTCTGCTATGTTGAGTAAATATGGCAAGAGTAGGGCATCCTTATGTTGGGCCTATCTTACAGGAAATGCTTTCAGGTTTGGGCCATTGAGTATGATGTTAGCTGTGGGTTTATTATATATGACTTTTATATATGATCTCTATTATATATAACCACTTTCTTCTTGTTTTTGTATCCATTCACCTACTTAATGTCCTTGGTTGGAGTATTTAGTCCATTTACAATGAAAGTAAATTTTGATAGGTATGTATTTCTTGTCATTTTGTTAATTATATGGTTTTTTTTAAAGTATTTTTTTTTGTTCCTTTCTTTTTCTTTTGTTCTTTTCCCTTGTGATTTTTTTTTTTAAACATCTTTATTGGGGTATAATTGATTTACAATGGTGTGTTAGTTTCTGCTTTATAACAAAATGAATCAGCTATACATATACATATGTTCCCATATGTCTTCCCTCTTGCGTCTCCCTCCCTCCCACTCTCTCCATCCCACCCCTCCAGGCTATCACAAAGCACTGAGCTAATATCCCTGTGCCTTGCGGCTGCTTCCCCCTAGCTATCTACCTTACTACGATTGTTAGTGTGTATATGTCCATGACACTCTCTCGCCCTGTCAAAACTCACCCTTCCCCCTCCCCATATCCTCAAGTCCGTTCTCCAGTATGTCTGCGTCTTTATTCCTGTCTTACCCCTAGTTTCTTCATGACATTTTTTTTCCCTTAAATTCCATATATATGTGTTAGCATATGGTATTTGTCTCACTCTTTCTGACTTACTTCACTCTGTATGACAGACTCTAGGTCTATCCATCTCATTACAAATAGCTCAATTTCATTTCTTTTTAAGGCTGAGTAATATTTCATTGTGTATATGTGCCACATCTTCTTTATCCATTCATCCAATGATGGGAGCTTTGGTTGCTTCCATGTCCTGGCTATTGTAAATAGAGCTGCAATGAACATTTTGGTACATGACTCTTTTTGAATTTTGGTTTTCTCAAGGTATATGGCCAGTAGTGGGATTGCTGGGTCATATGGTAATTCTATTTGTAGTTTTTTAAGGAACCTCCATACTGTTCTCCATAGTGGCTGAACCAATTCACATTCCCACCAGCAGTGCAAGAGTGTACGAACCTCGGAGACAGAGCGAGTCCAAGCTTGCTCTGTTCGCTGCATGACAGGCCAATAAATCGGGACCGGAAGTGGTGAGGCAAGGAAGAGTGATTTCATTCAGAAAGCCGGCCGACCGAGAAGATGTTGGACTAGGGTTCGCAAGAAACCATCTTATCGGGGTCTGGATGCCAGTTTCTTTTTCTTCCCTTGTGATTTAATGGCTATCCTTAATGTTATATTTGGATTCCTTTCTCTTTTGTGCACGTTTATGTTTTATAGATTATCACTTTGTGATTACTGATAGGTTTATATATAGCAATTTACATATATATATATATATATAAATCTACATATATAATTATAAACTTAAATCTGCATATGCATATACGTTTCCAGGAATTTATCCATTTCTTTTAGGTTATCCATTTTGATGGTATTTAATTGTTCATAATAGACTCATGATCTCATGTATTTCTGTGGTATCAGTTGCAATATCTCTTCTTTCATTTTTTATTTTATTTGCATCTTCTCTCTTTCCAAAGGTTGTCAATTTTGTTTATCTTTTCAAAATACCAGTTCTTAATTTTCTGGATCTTTTCTAGCATTTTTCTGGTCTTTATTTTACATATTTCTGCTCTGATATATGTCACTTACTTCTTTCTGCTACCTTTGGTGTTACTTTGTTCTTTTTATGGGTTCTCGAGAGGGGCAAAGTTAGGTTATTTCTCTGAGATATTTCTTTTTTCTTAAGGTAGGTGTTTATCCCTATAAACTTTCCTCTTCTGTATCCCATAAGTTTAGTATAGTTTGTTTCTTTTTCAGTTATTTCCAGGTTTTTAAAAAAATTTTTCCATCTGATACTTCTTTGATCCATTGATTGTTTAGGGGTATGTAGTTTCCTCATACTTATTTTCTGCTTTCTGTGTGTGTTTGTTTTCTAGTTTTATACTACTGTGGTTAGAAAAGATACTTGGTATAATTTCAATCTTCTTTAATTTTCTAAGACTTGTTCTATGACTTGTCATATGGTCTATCCTGGAGAATGTTCTGTGTATACTTGAGAAGAATGTGTATTCTGCTGCTATTGGGTGGAATATTCTGTATATTTTGAATAGGTCCGTTGGTCTAAAGTATAGTTCAAATCTAGTATTTTCTTGCTGATTTTCTGTCTGGATGATCTATACATTGTTGAAAATATGTTATTGAAATCTACTAATATTTTATTGTCTATTTGTCCCTTCAGATCTGTTAGTTTCTGCTAAATATATTTAAATGCTTCAATGTTGGGTGCAAATATACTATAATTGCTATAGCTTCTTGGTAAATTGACCCCTGTATGGACTATCTTTTTCCTTCCCTTTATTTTGAAACTATTTGTGTCCTTAAAACTGAAGTAAGTCTCTTGCAGTCAGTGTATAGTTTGTTCTTTTTTCCAATCCATCCAGGCACTCTATGTCTTTTGATTGGATAATTCAATCTATTTATATTTAGAGTAATTATTGATAAATAAGAAATTGTGAATGCCATCTTATTAATTATTTTCTGGCTGTTTTATAGTTTCCCTGTTCCTTTCTTCCTCTCTTGCTGCCTTCCTTTGTGAATTTATAATTCTCCGTATTGTTATACTTTGATTCTTTTCTATCTTTTTTGAATCTACTGTAGATTCTTACTTTAAAACATGTCACAAATAACCATCTATTTTATGCTGATAAGAATTTAACTTTGATCACATCGAAAACTCTATCTTTTTACTCCCCCCTTTTTACATTTTTGAAGTCACAATTTACCTGTTTTATATTGTGTATTCATTAACAAATTAAAGCATCTATAGTTATTTTTAATACATTTGTTATTTAACTAAGTGCTTAACACACCACTATTTTACAAACCGTATCAGAGTGTTCTGAGTTTACTGTATTTATTTTATTATTATTATTTTATGTCTTATTGCATATATACACACTATCTTTATGTGTGTTTTATATATTCATTTATTTTCATGTGATTAATTAACATCTCTATTTCAGCCTGAAGAACTCCTTTCATTACCCTTTTAAGGCAAGTCAGGTGGTGATAAATTACCTCAGCTTCATTTGTCTGGGAGTCTTTGATTATCTTTCATTTCTGTAGGATAACTTTTCCAGATAAAGTACTCCTAGTTGACTTTTTTTTTTCTTTTAGCACTCTGAATATGCCATCCTCCTCTGTGCTGACCTATAATGTTTCTGTTGAGAAATCTACTGATAGCCTAATGTCAGTTCCCTTGTAGGCTACAATATTATTTTACTGTTTTTAAGATTCTCTATTTATCTTTGGTTTTTGACAGTTTTATTTTAATGTGTCTTGGAGAGGACTTCTTTAGATTAATTTTGTTTGTTATCTTATGACATTCACATTCATAAACTTGGATAGTTCAAATCTCTCCCCAGATTTGGAAAGTTCTCAGCCATTATTTCTTTAAATAAGCTTTCTGCTTCCTTTCACTCTTCTCCTTCAGGAACTCCAATAATTCATATATTGCTTCTTTTGATGGTGTCCCATAAATCACATAGGCTAGCTTCATTCTTTTTTATGTTTTGTATTTATTTTCCTCTAACTGGATAATTTCAAAGTACATATTTTCTAACACAGAGATGTTTTCTTTTGTCTATTCTGTGGTTGATGTTCTCTATTTTTTAAATGTATTCATTGAATACTTCAGCTTCAGAATTTCTGTTTTTTTAAAATTATTTCTATATCTTTGTTAAGTATCTCATTTTGTTCATGTATTATTTTTCATATTTCATTGCACTGTCTTCCTGTGTTTTCTTGTATCTCATTGAGTTTCCTTAAAAACACTTTTTTGAATTCTTTATCAGATAAATCATAGATGTCCATGTCTTTTGGTTTGATTAATGGAAGTTTAGTGTGATTCTTTAGTCATATTTCATTGATTTTTCGAGTTCTTTGGAGTACTGCATTGCTGCCTTCACTTTTGAAGTAGCAGTCACTTCTTCCAATATTTACTCATTGCCTTCATGGAAGAAATACTTTCCATCAACCTTGTGCTAGAGATTCTGAGGCTTTCTCAGACCTTGTATGGATGCACCTGCTTTATGCTTCTTAGTCCCTCTTGTGGCTGAATTCTTAAGTTTGTACGTCTTCTCCCAGTCTTATAATGAACCAAGTCAACTGTTGATAGTCATTCTTTTGTTTTCCTGAAGGTGGTGCTACAAGTCAAATTTGTGGTTTCTTCCTGGCCTGCAGACTCTGGCTTGCTTTCTGTGTGTGGTTCCTTCCTTTTACCAAAGCTTTCTCTTGCCACTGTCCTTGGGGAAGCACACACAGAAAGCCAGCCACAGAGTGGGAGAGGTGTGGGAGAGACACATGCCACGTATCTGCAGAATAGTTGTGAGGATCACATGAGGCTTTCTCATTGGCTTCTTTGCAGGCTTCCTGATGGAGCCCACAATGCAGTCATCAGGAACCATGTCCCTTTAATGCTGTCCATATATATTATCTGTTACTCTCCCAATCCCCCCATCCCCAGGTAAAGCACACCAGATTTAGTACCCTGGATGCTGCAAGAGAGAAATGAGTTTCTTTGGCAGCATCCTACAAGATGGGGAAGCAAGACACTCTCGGCTCTCCCTTTCTCCCACAAAAGAAATCAACCTAAGCTGTTGTGCCTTGGGTGAGGGGGAATGTAGGCAAGGTCAAACTGTTTCTCTTACCCACTCCAATGTACCCAAGCTTGTATTTTTTATTTATTTATTTATTTTTTGCTTCAATGGAGTGCTGGGACTTCTCTGAAAACCTGGACTTCCACAAAGGCTCTTTCATCTATAGGTGACTGCCAAAGCCAGTGTGTTCCATGTGCTCCCAGACCACAGCTGAGAGGAACTAAAATGAGTTCATAGGCTACTGCAGGGTACACAGATGAGATCAAGTTCTGTCTGCCTATTATCCAATGCACAGATGTGAAAGACTCCTCCTAAGTTCCCTGGCATATGGTACTGAATCTCACAGTTCCCACAAAGACTCTTTTGTTCATGGATGGATGCCAAATTTTTGTTGTTAAATGGGGTGTCTAAAACAAAAGATATCTTATGCTACCATGATGCTGATGTCACTCAAGTGGAATTTAAATTTTTTTGTTAATAGATTTCAATTGCAAGTATTTCAAAACCCATAATTTATCCATATAAATATGACTGTTCAAATAAAATAATTTTAATTTACCTCTCTTATAATAAAATAAGTTTAATTTTCATCAGAAGCATTTTGAAATTTAGTGTACAACCCCATCCCACTTTTCCAAGATTTAATGTGACAAGACTCAGAAGTAATAATATCTCTACAATGCTGTTCTCCTTTCCTTCTTTCCTTCTACATGTGTTTGGGAGGGTTGGGATTTGAGGGAATAAGGCAGGTCCAAAAGAAACAATAGTTTATTGTATCAGATTTTATATATATATATATATATATATATACATATATATATATATAT
>NW_020174653.1:3251347-3281951 GCF_003031525.2 Neophocaena asiaeorientalis asiaeorientalis
AAGAGATGAAATAGGTCCTGGAAACAGACACCTTGATTTCAAATCTTAATCCCATTTCTTGCCATATGTGTGCTCAGAAACTCAAGGACAGGGACAATATCTATGTGGAAAATCATTTTAGCTGAAATGAGGAGGATGAGGCAAGTTGAGCAAGAGAGGATGTGGGAAAACCTATTGGAATATAAAGTCCAAGTGAGTGTTTATGGTAACTTGAATGGGATGATGGCTTATAGAAGGAAATAATTTGTAAGTTTTCAATGATATTTCAGAAAGAAATGAGCAGTGCTTGGCAATGGATTAGATCTAGGTCAAAGAAGAAAATTTCAGTGATGACTCCTTGTTTCTGATTTACACAGCAATAATTTCAAATTTTTCATTTAAAATAAAAAGACCAATTTGGAGAAGCAGACTTTAGGTTAGGCTTAAGACAGCCTAGTAAGAACATTAATTATCAGTGAGAGAGCCAAGTCGGAAACTTGAGTAAGATAAACATAGCTAAAGTGGACCCAAGAACAGAGAGTAGCCAACAGCATCAAATACTGCTGAGAACTTAAGCTAGATGAGAGTTATTTTAAATCCCTCTGGATTTTAAAGGTCTTTCCTTTCCATGAAGACCTTGATCATCAGAAAAAGCCATTTCAAAAGAGAGAAGGTACAAAAGCTAGATTGGGAAGAGCTGAAAGCAAAATTGGAGGAGACAAATTTATATAAAAGAATATAAACAATTCAATTAAGGAGTTTGGATATAAAATTGGTATAATATGGAAGTACAGATGCAGGGTATTTAGTTTTCATTAGTTTTATCATAACTATAGGCATTGTATTACAAATTTAATTTTTTTCTATATTTTGAAACTATATTATATTTCTATAATTTCTTAAAATTCTAAATGCTTCATTAATAGTTTATAATGAAACATCAAACTTTTAATTGTTACTTTCAAATATTTAAGTCTAATAGTGATTGGGGGATATCATGGAAGAAATAGAAATAAAGTTCCAGAATTTTCCTTTTCAATAAAAACTTCATCTTTAAAATAAAGAGTCACGAGATACCTGTACAAAATCTGTGGGATTTTTAAATGTCACCCCTTATGCTGGGGTGACTGTTCCATGTGCTCTCTATTTAGAGGTCATTTATTTGGGTGACATCAGAAAGCTCCAGTGCCCTGATATTATTATTCAAGTAAAACTTTATCTAATTTAACATTTGATACATTACATTAACATGTTATTTATAAACAGAAGCTGCCTTGCCTTGGCAGATATACATAATGTGCATACTGGAGTTAACAGCCCATCACACAAGAAACATAAGCTGTTTAAACACACAAGGAAGTCCTCCAGAGGCTGAAGGTATGAGAAATATCATAAGAGATTTATTCTCCCTCAAAAAATAGCTAAGCTGAACTCATGCAGTCATCTGCCTTAGTTCTACACTACTTTTTTTTTCTGTTCAAATATTTAGGTTTCCCTTTGTTCTGTCACCCTTCACTAACTTTTTTTCTATAATTCTTGTGTTGGTGTGTGTGTGTGTGTCCGTGTTCATGTGCAAGTGCACATGTACTTGCTCATGAGGCATTAATCCATTCTTTCTTCTATCTTCATCATGTCTATTCTGTGTTAAGAGTATTGCATCTGTCCAGTAAATTTTAGAGGCAAATATGCTCTTGTATGTCTAGTAAGAATATATTTTTACAACCTTGTCAACTGATTAATAAAAAAGTATTGTTTATAGCCAGGTGTGGAGAAAAGTACCTACAGAGACTCTTAATAGATTTATAAAAATGTAAATTTATTGTGGAGGGAAAGCCATGCTTTTAAGGAGTAGAGAGTGAAGAAGGACTATGTCTTTAGTCTTTTATTTAACAGGAGTGTGTCTAAAGAAATATGATTTTTGATTATAACACACACTGGATAAAGTTAGTCAATTATCTTAGGTTTTATCCTCACTTTTTCTACTTTCTGATAAAACTCCTTTACCATTCTGAAATATGTTTAAAGTGATGTAAGAAGTGAAGTAGAATCCATCAGAATTATCAGTTGATCTAAAACGACAAGTTTTTCTGACCCTTGAGCTTCTATCAAGCATTATATAATCATTTAAGAATATTTCACAAGGTTTTTAAAGAAGATATTAACAGTGTAATGATTTTGACCTTTATTATGTATAATATTGTTAAAATGTCAAGGTGACTATTCATCTAATTGTTAATTACCCTCTTTATATAAGAAAATAAATGTAGTTTTCCAGTGATTTGTTCTTATTGGAATTTTGATAAATGGATTTAGATTTATTTTATTTTGCTAAGAAATTTTCTTTAAAATTTTGAAGCTTGTTCAATTTACTTTTCTCTGAATTAAAGGAAACACATTATAAAGGTCATTTAAAATAGGAATCTAATGAAGAAATCAAAATCGTCTTTAAATATATATATATATATACTTTTTATTCACATGATTAATTTTTATCGATTGACTGAAGTGTTCTGTTTATTCACAATATTAAGCTTATTACTTTGTTATTCAATTCCTCCATACCTTTAATTGTGTCTACTTTATATGTAAATTTAACTAGGTGTGTTAAACTCGTCCATTACTAAAGGATATAAGTTATCCTATAAGATATAGGTTAATTTATGCAACAAATATTTATTGGACTGCAACTATTGACAGACATTATTCTTGCTTCCAAGGGTATACCAGTCGAAAAAACTGACAACTCATGAAGTTTATATTTTAGTAAGTATGAGAAAAGCAACTGATACATGTAAATGGGTATGTTAGATGGTTATATGTGCTATGAAATAAAGTAAAAGCAATGGGAAGGTATAAGGAGAGTGAGGAGGGGTGAAAGTTTAAATAACATTCTCAAAGAAGTCCCACTGTGGCTATCTGGGGGGTAACATTCAAATAATAAGAAGCAAGGGTAAAATCCCTGAAGTGGGTACAGACCTAGCATGTTCAAGGAGCAGCAGTGAGACCAGTGTGACTAAAGAAAAATGACCAAAGATAGTGACAGGAGCTGAGATCAAACAGGTAACAAGATGTCAGATGGTTAGACCCTTGAGTTTTAATAAATTTAAATGTAAAAACTGAATCAGTGTAAAATAATTCTCTTAAAACACAAAGTTATTGTTTTTAGGACTATATTTCACTTTAACTACTGCATTGTGTTGCTGTATTACACCGTGAATATCAAGCATATGCCCTGTTTCTAGTATTACACATCAACACATCTCTGATCTAATCCATGTCAACAAATTGTCCAGTCAGAATAACTTTGTTTCTATACAATGATGTAATATTAAATATATTTATTTGAATATTTTAGGCAGACAGCATGAGTTACAGTGATACCTTCGTAAAATGTAACTGGTAATTACATTGAAACACTTATTTCTGAAATTATAGCATAATTAAATTATGTTTCTAGTTTTAAAAATAAATAGGACAATTATGTTTTACTTTAAAACAATTTTAGTATGATATTGGTGCAGAATCTAATGGAGATGCAAAAGCTAGTACTGCAATTAAAACAGTAAAGAAAAAAAGAACTAGGAAGAGGTACCTCACAAATTTCAAAATAAGTGGCATTGTAATTTGCTACAGCAGAGAAAAATTTAAGAGCTGTTTAGAAAATAGAAAGTATGTTTGGAACAACTATGGTATGGGAATCTACTTTTCAACTAAGAATTTTATGAAATATAAAGCTGATTAAGTAATTCCAATGAAAATGTAGTATCCAAATTGAGATGATCTTTAAGTATAAAATATGCATTGGACTCCAAAAATTTAGGACAAATGAAAATATATGATAGTTCACAAATAATTAGTATATTGATTATCTGCTGAAGTGACAATATTTTTTTAAAATATTTGGTTATGTAACATATATTACTAGAATTAATGTCACTGATTTCTTTACTTTTTTAATATGGTTAGAAAAATTAAAATTGTATATATTGTATGCACTGTATTTCTACTGAAGAGCCCTAGTTTATATCATTTGGGTGAAGATCATCCTGATTTGTGCAGGGGTCTCCTGTGTACAGCAAGATATTAAGCATTCCTGGCATCTGGTTATTAAATGCCTGTAGAAACACCCAGTCATTTCAACAACAAAAAATCTTCTACCTCCAAATGAGACCAACTGTTTACATTGAAATACATGGGAATTCCCACAGCTAGAGCCTACAGGCAGAGCATTCACTTAGTTTACAATAGAAACCTAGGAGTTTTAAACTAGAGGAAGATGCATGTGCTATCAGATGCTGAGAAAAAAAAATGACTTTTTTTTCAACATCTTTATTGGAGTATAATTGCTTTACATTGTTGTGTCAGTTTCTGCTGTATAAAAAAGTGAATCAGCTATACGTATACATATATCCCCATATCCCCTCCCTCTTGCGTCTCCTTCCCACCCTCCATATCCCATCTCTCTAGTTGGTCACAAAGCACCAAGATGATCTCCTTGTGCTATGTGGTTGCTTCCCACTAGCTATCTATTTTGCTAGTGTATATATGTCAATACCACTCTCTCACTTTGTCCAGCTTACCCTGCCCCCTCTCCATGTCTCCAAGTCCATTCTCTATGTCTGTGTCTTTATTCCTGTCTTACCCTTAAGTTCTTCAGAGCTTTTTTTTTTGATTCCATATACATGTGTTAGCATATGGTATTAGTTTTTCTATTTCTAACTTACTTCATTCTGGATGACAGACTCTAGATCCATCCACCTCACTACAAATAACTCAATTTAGTTTATTTTTATGGCTGAGCAGTATTATATTGTATATATGTGCCACATCTTCTTTATCCATTCATATGTCAGTGGAAACTTAGGTAGCTTCCATGTCCTGGCTATTGTAAATAGTGCTGCAATGAACATTGTGGTACATGACTATTTTTGAATTATGGTTATCTCAGGGTATATGCCCAAAAGTGGGACTGCTGAGCCATATAGTAGTTCTATTTTTAGTTTTGTAAGGAAACTCCATACTGTTCTCCAAAGTGGCTGTATCAATTTATATTCCCACCAAAAGTGCAAGAGGGTTCCCTTTTCTCCACACCCTCTCCAGCATGTATTGTTTGTAGATTTTTTGAAGATGGCCATTCTGACTGGTGTGAGGTGATAGCTCATTGTAGTTTTGATTTGCATTTCTCTAATGATTAGTGATGTTGAGCATCCTTTCATGTGTTTGCTGGCAATCTCTATATCTTCTTTGGATAAATGTCTATTTAGGTCTTCTGCCCATTTTTTGATTGTTTTTTTGTTTGTTTTGCTTTTTTGATATTGAGCTGCATGAGCTGCTTGTATATTTTGGAGATTAATACTTTGTCAGTTGCTTCATTTGCAAATATTTTCTCCTATTCCGAGGGCTGTCTTGTTTATGGTTTCCTTTGCTGTGCAAAAGCTTTTAACGTTTCATTAAGTCCCATTTGTTTATTTTTGTTTTTATTTCCATTTCTCTAGGAAGTGGGTCAAAAAGGATCTTGCTGTGACTTATGTCATAGAGTGTTCTGCCTATGTTTTCCTCTAAAAGTTGTATAATGTTTGGCCTTACATTTAGGTTTTTAATCCATTTTAAGTTTATTTTTGTGTGTGGTGTTAGGGAGTCTTCTAATTTCATTCTTTTACATGTAGCTGTCCAGTTTTCTCAACACCATTTATTGAAGAGACTGTCTTTTCTTCTTTGTATAATTTTGCCTCCTTTATCAAAGATAAGGTGACCATATGTGCATGGTTTTATCTCTGGGCTCTCTAACCTGTTCCATTGATCTATATTTCTCTTTTTGTGCCAGTACCATACTGTCTTGATTACTGTAGCTTTGTAGTATAGTCTGAAGTCAGGTAGCCTGATCCCTCCAGCTCTGTTTTTCTTTCTCAAGGGTGCTTTGGTTATTCGGGGTCTTTTGTGTTTCCATACAAATTGTGAAATGTTTTGTTCTAGATCTATGAAAAATGCCAGTGGTAGTTTGATAGGGATTGCCTTGAATGTGTAGATTGAAAATGATTATACTACCCAAAGGAATGGCTTTGGTTGACCTAGGTCCTTAACCAATTACACCAAGAATTTTTCTATGGTCCCCTGCTTGTGACTATTGACTTTAGGCTTGAATTTTTCTAGAAATCTGTGAGTTAAGATTTGCTTTGACTTCTCCTATATGTTTCATTTTTAAGTTGCATGCTTTTGCTTCTGCTGGATGTTTTTGTCCATCAATCAAATTCTATTTTTTATCATCAAAAATTTTCTCAAAATAATTTCTTAGAATTCCTCTAATAGGTTGTATATTAAAAGTATTGTATTAACGCTTGTGTGAATTAGCCTCTTTGTAAGGAGGAAAGCCAATGTATGTGCTCTGTGCACTATTTTATTCACTAAACTTTCTAATTGCTAATTAGGCATGCAGTAAAGTTGAATTTTTGATAATTCTTAGTTGCAGCCATCTTGCTCTTACTTATGCTACTGGTTTTTAACTGGATTACTTTGGATTTTCTTGAGAAATAATAATAACAACCACCAACAAAAATTATTTTTTATCTATTTCTTTTTTTTGTGTGTGTGGTACGCAGGCCTCTCACTGTTGTGGCCTCTCCTGTTGCAGAGCACAGGCTCCGGATGTGCAGGCTCAGTGGCCATGGCTCACGGGCCCAGACACTCCATGGCATGTGGGATCTTCCCAGACCGGGACACGAGCCCATGCCCCTGCATTGGCAGGCAGACTCTCAACCACTGCACCACCAGGGAAGCCCTTATCTATTTCTAATAGAACAATTTCCCCACATATTATTGTATTAGATAAAACTTCCCAAGCAGTAGTTGATAATAATGATGATAGAAGGCAAATTTACCTTCCTTCTTGGTTTTAACAGAGGTTGCCTTCTGAATATCTGAAGTTCAAATTCAAGTCACAAATATTTCTTTTTATGCTTGCCCAAAATTTTAAATTTAAAACTAAGCCATTTATGTAATATTTTGCTCTCCAGTTTACCACAGGGCTGGTCATTTTCCATGACTTTATACCAGATCTATTTCCTTTTTTTTCCTTATTTATTCCTTGAATGAAGATACTGCATTTTTCTTAACTATTTAATTCTTGTATTAGCCATGAAGAAAATATTGGCTTGAGATTATTTTATGTTCAAAGTAGTTTTGTTGTTTTATTGAAAAGTAAAAGATATAAAATTAATTTTTTTAATAAAGACAAATAAAATCAGCATAATTAAAACTGGTGTGAACTCAATCCCTAGTAATAACTACCTTTAACATCCTGGTATTTATGTTCTAAAATCTCTCTCTCTCTCTCTCTCTCTCTCGTCCTTGCACTCTCACTCTCTCATCTCTAAACTATTTTTACAAACAGATATCTCTCCTCTTATTACTTTCTTTATTCTTATATTTATCTGTCCATTCACTTATACAGTCAGTGAGAGCATCATAAGTCCTAGAAATAATTGTACATACAAAGGTAAATGGTGGTGGTCCAGGTAGACAAACAAGGTGGAACTAAAGTCAGGAGGCAGAATATATTGAAGTAAACAGGCAGTTATAATACATTGTGATAAGTGCTATGACAGAGGGAATACAGGTGTTATGTGAGCACAAAGGAAAGGCCTAAAACATAGTTTTGGAAAGTTAATAAATGTTATTTATAATATAGAATATCTACACTGAAACCTTACGTATAAAGAGGAAAGAGATGACAGTATCAAAAATACATTCAATTGAAACACATTAATGTATACTACCAAAATGCCTTCCAGAAAGACAACATTGTTTAAATTGCTATATAGAATGTGTAAAACAATTTATCCACAACATCAATTATATTAACACATGTCAATTTAGTGATGAAAATGGTATCTGTCTTGCTCTGATTTGAATTTTTTGACTACTAAGTAACATTGAATTTATTTTCATTTCTTCATGAATTTTATGCTGCTCTCCCAAACCTTCTGTATTCTCTAGAAGAACTCTTTCGTGGTAACTGAAGTCCTCTAAATAATTAATCTATTCTCAAAATGCTTTCTCCATATCCTGGCCCTATCAACCTTAAATACTTTCAAAGCTGATGTAAACTTTATTTCTGATTTCTAAATATGCTTTCAGGCTCCTTTATTCCTACCCACTTTTAAAACTCCTATGTTCCTTGATGCATGCTCCATTCAAAATCATCAACTCATCACTGCTCTTACTTTCATTTCCATCTCACATTCTTCCCTTTCTTAACCAAGTCCTACTATTGTTCTGGGTAAATTGAATGTCCTTTGGATAGTACAAATGACATACTAGCTTCTTAGAACCTAACTCCAATATCTTCTCTCTTTCTTCTTCTCTCTTTTTGACTCACCATTTTTGTCTCAAACTCTTATATTCATTCCTTAGATCTTGTTATTTCCTATAGGTGGTCATTCACAAAAATAAATGGCTTAAATACAAATATATAATTATCTGACAAAAACTTATTTTTAATTCAGGATTCTCAAGTCGACTACATAATTTTATTTCATCAAGAACCTCAGTCATCGAATCTCCATTTTCTCATCACATTATTCTCTCACATGCCACATTCTAGCCTCTAGTTCCTAAGTTATGATCCATCACATACTGGTATGTTTCCAATAGTAAAAATTATGTTAAATAGGGCTTCCCTAGTGGCATAGTGGTTTGGAGTCTACCTGCCGATGCAGGGGACATGGGTTCGTGCCCTGGTCCAGGAGGATCCCACGTGCCGTGGAGCGGCTGGGCCCATGAGCTATGGCCGCTGAGCCTGCGCGTCTGAAGCCTGTGCTCCACAGCGGGAGAGGCCACGGCAGTGAGAGGCCCAGATACCATACACACAAAAAAATTATGTTAAATATATTTTAAAAAGTATCACATGAAATATATTTAATTATGGGTTGCAAGTGAGTTGTTTTTCTCCCTCAAATTTTTGTATGCATTGCTGAACTGACATCCTGCTTTTAATGTTGTAGGACTAAGGACTGAAGATATTTTATATTTTGGAAGAAATAATCTTTCCTGCTTAAATCCTTATAGGCTATCTTATGGTTAGCCTTAAAAATCTAAATGTATTTTCCACAAAACATCTATGCCTGAATTTATTTTCATTGACTCTGTCTAAAATAGACTGAGATTTCCCAATCCACAAATACCAATGAAGACATTAATTTTTTCTTTCACTTACATTCATTGAATTTTTTGTTCTGTCTTCTCCTTCAGGCATAAATATTATTTATAATTTACATTATCCATCTCAATGTTTTTAGCTCATCATTTTTCTTCTTATCTTTTTCTCTTTAAATTCTTGATGCTTTCTTGAAGTTACCTTAGACATCCCTGACTGATTTTCCTGCAGGTTCAATTCTTTATAGCTGAAAATATAGATTTTACTTGTGTGTTGGGTTTTTATTTTCTCTGAGGTCTTTGTTTTATCATCACCCCTTTTTCTAATTCTACTGCTTTTTCATCACCCTTTCTTCTCTCCTAATGAGTGTCTGCCTCTCTTTTATAGAGACAGAGCACTAGTGTACTCCAAAGATGCTAAAGACTTGTCTAAATATGACATCTAGAACTTTCAGTAGATCTATAACAAAAATAAGTTCTTCCTATGAACCTTCTGGATACTATTCCCATTCCTCTATCCTGTAGAAGATTTCCTCATGCACAAGAGAAGTTTTCTACTTGCTCACTTTTTTCTTCCAGTTTCATTGAGATATAGTTGACATACAACACTGCATAAGTTTGAGGTGTACAGCGTAATGATTTGACTTTCACATATCATGAAATGATTATCATGATAAGGTTAGTGAACATTCACCATCTCATATAGATGCAAAATAAGAGCAAATGAAAAAATATATGAATCCCTTAGAATTTAACAACTTTCATAGATGAGATACAGCACTGTAATTATATTAGTTATTTTGTATATTACACTTCTAGAACTTATTTATTTTACAACTGAAAGTTTGTACCTTTTGATCAATTTCATCCAATTCCCCCTCCCCTCCTATAATCCCCTTCTGTGGTAACCATAAATCTGACATTTTTTCCTACAAGTGTCCTTATTTGGCTTTTAATTTTTAAAGTATAACTGACCCACAACACTATGTTAGCCCCTGGTGTACAACATAGTCATTTGCTATATCTACACATTGCAAATCATGGCCACAATAAATATAGTTACCATCTGTCATCATGCAAAAATGTTACATTATCATTGACTAACTATATTCCTCACTATATATATTTCATCCCCATTACTCATTTATTTTGTGATGGAAGTTTGTATCTTTAATCTCCCTCACCTATTTCACTCATTCTCCCACCTTCCTCCCCTCTGGCAACCACCTGGTTGTTCTCTGTATTTATGACTCTGTTTCTGTTTTGTTATGTTTGTTCATTTGTTTAGTTATTTAAATTCTACTTATAAGTGAAATCATATAGTATTTGTCTCTCTCTATCTGACTTATTTCCCTTATTATATACTCTCTAGCTCCATTCATGTTGTCATAAATTGCAAGATTTCATTCTTTTTTATGCCTGAGTAATATTTCGCTATATATACACACCACATATTCTTTATCCATTCAACTACTGATAGGCACTTACATTGCTTCCATATCTTGGCTAGTGAATATGCTGCAATAAACATAAGAGTGCATATATCTTTTCAAATTAGTGTTTTTGTTTTCCTTGGACCCCTGAGGGTCTAGATCCCTGCAGGATCTAACACCACACATCAGTGAGCCAATACCAGCCCCAGAACCCCTAAGCTATAGCAAGCTGTGCCAAAACAGTTTTGCCCATCAGCAGGATGGCACCAACCCCAGTTCTCCTTGGGATGTGCAGTCAGCCTCACTTGAACCTGGCCCCACTTACCAGCTGCCAGCTCCCTCCATACTAGGCAGAACCTGGAAGCCCACTAACACAGAGCCCAATCCTACCAACCAGCATGCTCACAGTATTTGGCCACTGAAGAGATCATCAACTTTAAATAATCATATATATACTTTAAATATATAAATAATCTTATAGTGTTAATCATAAACCAACAATAGATAATAGATACATGCATCAAAAAGAGAAAAGAATCCAAACATAGCACCAAAGATAGTCATCAAATCACAAAGGAAGAGAGCAAAAGAAGAGGGTACAAAAAAGAACTACAAAAACAACCCCAAAATAATTCACAGAATGACAACAAGTACACAGCTATCAATCATTACTTTAAACATAAATGAACTAAATGTTTCATTCAGTGGCTGAATGGATAAAAAAATAAAACCCATATATTTGCTGTCAACAAGAGACTAACTTCAATCTAAAGACACACACAGACTGAAAGTAAGGAGATGAAAAGTATATACCAGGAATATGAAAACAAAAAGAAAGTAACAATGCTTAGACAAAATAGAATTTAAATCAAAGACTGTAACAAGAAACAAGCAAACAAACAAAAGGCACTATAATGATCAAGGGAATGATCCAACAAGAAGATATAACAATTGCAAAACTGTAAATATGTAAGCACTCAACATAGGAACACCTAAATACATAAAGCAAACATTAAAAAATATTAAGAAAGAAATTTTTGGTTATGCAATAAGAGTAGGGCATCTTAACACACATTTATATTAATGAATAGATCATCCAAATAGAAAATCAACCAGCAAACATGGGTCTTTGATGACACATTAGATCATATGGAATAGCAGATATATACAACTATTTCCATCCAAAAACAGCAGAATACACATTCTTTTAAAGTGAACATGGAACATTCTCCAGGATAGATCACGTGCTAGGCCACAAAACAATTCTCAACAAGTTTAAGAAGACTGAAATCATATCAAGCATCTTTTACGACCATAACAGTAGAAGACTAGAAATCAACTACAAGAAAAAAACTGCAAAAAACACAAACACGTGGAGGCTAAAAAATATACTACCAAAAAACCAATGGATCATGTAGAAATCAAAGAGAAATCTGAAAAGTACTTGGAGACAAATGAAAACAAAAGCAAAATAATCCAAAATCCATGAGAGGCAGCAAAAGCAGTCTAAGAGGAAAGTTTATAGTGATTAAAACCTTGTTCCAGGAAACAAGAAAAATCTCAAACAACCTAACTCTATATCTAAAGGAACTAGAAAAAGAAGAAAAAACATAATCCAAACCTAGTAGAAGGAAAGAGATAATAAAAATCAGAATTGATGTAAATGAAATAGACACTAAAAAACCCAGAAAAGATCAATAAAAGTAAAATCTCATTCTTTGATATATATGTATAACTGAATCACTTTGCTGTACAGTAAAAATTAACACCTGGTAAATCAATTGTACTTCAATAAAATAAGCTAAAAAAAACAATGGCCATTGATAGTAATTAATATTGAGACTAGTTAAGCAAATAATACTTGTGAGACAATATAACAATATTTTTATCATATGTCTGTCTGTTCCCAGATATACCAGATTATTTTAACTCATTTTAAAAATCTTTATTGGCTTTAAATATGTTATGCTACAATAATGTGCATTTCTTAAATATATAAACATAAGAAATATGAAAGTGATTAGAACAGGACTAATTGAACAGATATGACCTGTGATTAATAAAAAATATGACAATGAAAAAAAATTGGTTCTTTGAAAAGATTAACAAAGTTGATAAACCTTTACCCAGACTCATGAAGAACAAAAACAAAAACAACAGGAGAGAGATAGGGACCAAATCAATAAAATACAAAATGAAGATGGAGAAGTTACAACAAACACCAGAGAAATGCAAAAGATCATAAGGGATTACTACAGGTAACTATATGCCAATAAAATGGACATCCTAGAAGAAATGGGTAAATTCCTAGAAACATACAATCTCCCAAGACTGAATCAGGATAAATAGAAAATATAAACATGACATTTATCAGAAATGAATTTGAATCAATAGTTTTAAAACTCCTAATAAAAAAAAGTCCAGTGGCTCCACAGGTGAATTCTACCATGAATTTAGAGAAACATTAATGCTTATCCTTCTCAACCTGTTCCAAAAAAAAAAAAAATTAAGAGGAGGAATGCTTCCAATCTCATTCTACCTGGCCAGCATTATCCTGAAATGAGCTGGACAAAGACACCACAAAAAGTGAAAATTACAGGCCAATATGACTTATGAAACTCATGCAAAAATTCTCAACAAAATACTAGCAATCCAAAATTACCAATACATAAGAAATACCATATACCATTATCAAATGGGACTCATCCCAGGGATTCAAGGATGATTTGACATACACATTCAATCAATGTGGTATACCACACTAACAAATTGAAGAGCAAAATATACATAATCATCTCTATAGATGCAGAAAAAGGTTTCAAAGTTCAACATTTATTTATAGTAAAACACTCAACAAACTGTTTATAGAGGTAACATCCTTCAACATAATAAAGGCAATATACAACAGAGCTACAGCCAACATTATACTCAACTCTGAAAGGCTGAAAGCCTTTCTCTAACATGAGGAGAAAGACCAGTATGCCCACTCTTGCCACTTTCATACAACATAGTATTGGAAGTCCTAGCCACAGCAATCAGATAAGAAAAAGAAAGAGAAGGAATCCAAATTGGAAAGGAAGAAGTAAAACTCATGTTTGGAAATGATACTATATATTAAAAAATCTTAAATATGCCACCAAAAACAAACCACAACTATTAGCATTCACCAATTAAGTCAGTAAAGTTGCAGGGTACAAAATTGACTTACAGAAATCTGTTGCATTTGTACACAATAAAAAAATCTATAAGAAAGAAAATGGAGAAAACAATTCCATTTATAGTTGCATCAAATGGAAAAAAATACTTAGAAATCAATTTAACTATGGAGGTAAAAGACCTGTATTTGGAAAATTGTGAGACACTGATGAAATTGAAGATGACACAAACAGGTGGGAAGATGAGCATACTCATGGATTGGAAGAATTAATATTGTTAAAATGATTATACTACCCAAGGAAATCTACAGATTAATGCAATCTGTATCAAAATACCCATGGCATTTTTCTCAGAACTAGAAAAAAAATTTTTAAGATTTTTATGGAAACAAAAAAGACCCCAAATAACCAAAACAATCTTGAGAAAGAAGACATAGCTGGAGGTATCACATGCCCTGATTTCAAACTATACTATAAAGCTACTGTAATCAAAACAGTATTGTACTGACATAAAAACTGACACATAGATCAGTAGAACAGAATAGACTGCCCATAAATAACCCACTTTTATATGATAAAGTAGGCTAGATAAAGTAGTCTATGATAAGGTAGGCAAGAATATACAATAGTGAAAAGACAGCCTCTTCATTAAATGGTGTTGAGAAAAGTGGACAGCTACATGCAAAAGAATCAAACTGGACTACTTTTTCACACCATATACAAAAATAAACTCAAAGTCAATTCAGGACTTTAATTGAAACCTATAACCATAAAACTCCTAGAAGAAAACATAAACAATATACTCTTTGACATCAGTCTTAGCAATATTTGGGGAGGGTATGTTTCCTCAGGCAAGGGCAACAAAAGCAAAAATAAACAAATATGACTACATCAAACTAAAAATCTTTTGTATAGCAAAGGAAACTATCAACAAAACAAAAATGTTGTCTACTTAATGGGAGAAGATATTTACAAACAGTATATCTGATAAGGAGTTAATATCCAAAATATAAAAAGAACTCATACAACTCAACATCAAAAAACAAACAACTCATTTAAAAATGGGCAGAGGTCCTGAATAGACATTTTCAAAACAAGATATACAGATGGACAACAGACATATGAAAACATGCTCAACACCACAAACCATCAGGGAAATGCAAATTAAAACGACAATCACCTCATAGATATCAGAATGATTGTTATCAAAAAGATAACAAGTGTTGTCAATGATGTGGAGAAAAGGAACATTTGTACCCTGTTGGTGGGAATGTAAATTGGTGCTGCCACTATAGAAAAGTGTATGAAGTTTCCTTTAAAAAAAGCAAAACAAACAAACAAAAAACTAATAATTGAACTGTTATATGTTCCAGAAATTCCAGTCCTGGTATTTCAAAAAACAATACAAAACAAAAAACACTAACTTGAAAAGATATATCAACCCATATGTTTATTGTGGCATTATTCACTAGCCAAGATATGGAAGCTACCTAAGTCTCCATCGATAGTTGAGTGGATAGAGAAGATGTGGTGTATATACACACATAATGGAATATTACTCAGCCATAAAAAGGAATAAAATCTTGACATTTGTGACAACATGGGTCGACTTAGAGGGTATTATCTAAATGAAATGTCAGGCAGAGAAAGGCAAATATTGTATGATTTCACTTATATGTAGAATCTATAAAACAAAACAAGTGAACAATCATAACAAAACAGAAAGACAGTCATAGATACATAAAATTAAAAAGGTGATTGTCAGAGGAAAGGGTGTTTGGGGGATGAGTGAAATAGAGGGAGGTTAAGAGGTACATCTTCAGTTACAAAATAAATGAGTCATAGGGATGAATTGTACATAGTGGGGAATATAATCAATAATAATATAATAACCAAAAAACTTAAATTCTAGTATAAACTGAGAACAAACCTTCTCTGTCTCTTCCTCCTGCCTCTCTATGCAGAGAACTTCATATTTAGAGGCTGGGTTGTAGAGTAGACAAGATTTTACCTTCCAAGATGAAATGAACACTGCCACAATATCTTCTGATACTTTAACATTTAGTTTATTTCTGTTGCTCTCTGAGTAGATGGTGAAAGCTGTAAATTAAAGATTTCAATAAATAGAAGTTATGCAAAAATTAAAGGTTTTCTAAAAGCTGTACATTTTGTGATTATTTTCACATATATTAAAACCACAGAAATTTTTGATAAGCTCTGTACTCTAAAAGTCACTTTAATCAAATTTTTAGGATGACTGTTCTAAAATATTTTAAAAGCCATTAATTTTCAGCCCCCAAAAGAATAGACTTTGCTTTCTTTATTTGAAAACATTCTGTAACGTATGTCAGAGGATGTAAAAAAAATGCTTTATTGTTCATCCAATTTCAGAAAGATTTCCTTAGTTCTAAAATAATGATATTAGGCATGAGCTTATTTCTCTTTCATTCTTTCTTTCAAATAAGTGTATGGAAAACTCTAAAACTTTGGACCTAAAAAGTAGCTTCCAAATTATCTGGCTTAATGCACTAAATGAGGAAAATGAGAAAGAGGAAAAAATTATTTGTGCAAATTTAGACATCAGAACTTATACAGAAACCCAATTTTTAAAGTCCCATTCAGATTATTTGCCATGAAACCATTCTGTTTCTTATCTACTTATTACTACAGGGGTTAGGGCTTTCCTTAACTGGAAAGGAAAATCTTAACTGTCTTCACGGAGACAGAAAGACCTCTCACTACCGAGTGAAAACTGGAAGAACAGTGCAACTGCCATCAAGTCGGTCAGTTCCTACTTCTTCAGGCTATTATCGGAATACATTACCAGACAAAGGTCTCCACACATGCCTACCTCCAAATAAAATGAACTTGTTTCATATGCAGCAGAAATGTTAATTTATGACGTGGGAAAATGTATTTTTGTCTTCTTTTATCTCCAGACCTCTGTTAACTGACATTTTAAATATGTGATATTTGGGAGGTATTAACACATTTTGGGTCATAGGTCAAAGGCATAAGCTAACAATATTTATGAATTGATGAATATTGTGAGTTCTGATATTGTAAAGCCAATTAACCTTCTGATGTTAGATTAAATTAGAATAATGGGTAGGATTATATACAGCATACGTCTTTTCTGAGGATACACAAGGATGAGTTAATTCTGTCCAAGAGGATAGCTTAGGAATTTATGCTATGTCTGTCCAAAATATTTGTCTGTGTAAAGAATGTTAAAAATCTTATTCATTTTCTGCTTTTTTCCTTACTCATAATAGAGTGGAAAAAGAAAGGGGAGAGGGCATTGCAGCCAAATTGATGTGAATTCAAATCTACATGTCACAGCTGTAATATTCTGAGCAAATTACTTAAACATCCAGTTGAGTTTTCTTACCTATAAATAAAAGCAATAGCCCTACCTCAAGGGAACTATGATCACTGTTTATGTGAAATCAAAACAGATATTGTATTTATAGCTCGTAGGCCCTGTATAACTTCTGCCTATAACATGAGTATTCAATAAATGTTTGTTCTTTTCTCCTGTATGGAGAAGAATTCAAAAAATCCAGGCACAGGCAGTGTTACACACATAATTATGTCCCTTTTAATAAATCTTTTAATTGAATGTGCTCCTTCCCTTTCAATCACATATGGATTTATTTTCTTGTACATTAATTTGCTTATTTTCACACGTTCATTCTTTCAACAATTAAAAAAATTTAAACATATTTGTTTATGTTTTTATTGAAGTACAGTTGATTTACAATATTACATTAGTTTCAGGTGTACAATATAATGATTTAATATTTTTAGAGATTATCTTACATTTAAAGTTATTACAAAATAATGGCTATATTTCTTTGTTCTATACAATATATCCTTGCTGTTTATTTATTTTATACATAGTAGTTTGTGTCTCTTAATACCAAACTTTTTCCCAGGATTGTTCTATGTGTGTGAGATACATCAATAAACTGAACAGAGAAAATCCCTAATCTTAGGTTACATTCTAGGAATGTAATAAGCATAATACACATGGTAGAATCTGACAAATGCTATGCAAAAACAAACAAACAAAAAACAAAACAAAACCAAAAAAAAGATAGCACTGATAAGGGACATTTCAAGTGCATGGAAGTGGAATCTTTTTCATTTTAAATGCAGAGGTAGCATTAGGCTTGGCTTTGAAGGAGGTAAGGGAATGAGCCATGCAGATATGCAAATATTTGGGGAAAGAGCTGTATACTTTCAGTGAGATTCATTCCAACACCAGCCCCAAAGTGGACTCTAATTAACTTAAGCTGATTAATGTATTACCCCTTCTCCTTGACCACAGTGACTATTTTAGGAGGACTTGAGTAACAATTTCCACCAGTGATGCAGTAGGGAACTCCTAATGGGGTCTTTAATAAAATATTTCTCCTGGCTCCTGTGAGAGCCATCATGAGAGATTACGTCTTTCAGATGTTCTGGAAAGAGACTAGGAGTTTGGGGAAAGCTCCAACAATGCTGTTTCCATGAATGAACCTCAGGGAAACACTGAGAGGAGAAGGGTGGGTTCTGGAAGGTCATAGAGAGCAGTACCTGGAGCTCCTTCAATCTGTAAATCCCTGAATATACTGTTGGATATTTCCATCGTATGAATCAAGATCTTTTCTTTTTTTTTCTTTAGGTCAATTTTGCTTGGTTTTCTGTCATTTGGAATCAAAATTTTAACTGTGGCATTATTACAGGTATAGAGAGTAGCAAATAAGAAGTTATTCCACTAGTCCAGTAATAGGTGATAATAGTCACATGAGTCTTAGCTGAAAACTTAGGTAACAAAGAGTAGAAAAATAGAGAACTAGCCTGGCATCCCAGAGACATTGGTCAGTCATAGACATGTTGGGACTCCTTGTGTAGTTGAGTTCAGTTTTACAGATCTCAGTGTTTTAAACTGTAAAGGAAAGCAATTGAATTTGATGATTTCTTAGGTCCTGCTAAGTTTTTTAATTATATGATTTTATTAATAATATAAACAAGAACCACAAATCAAAGGGCCATTTAGGGTAAGGGTAAATAGTCTCTGAGAGCCTGACTGTTTATTTGCCCACAGTGCAAGAATCAATATACATAACCATGATAACAGGTCATCAAATAAAGTACAAATATTCAATAGCTTCTGTTTTATGATGGCAGTATACATTAGAAAGTCTTGAACATAAATGATTAAAATAAATAAAAAGTGCAACGAGCAACTCCATACACATGTGCCATAAGAGTTTTGTGCACTGCTATTGCATCATTGTTTATAACAATTAAAAATAGGAGAAAATATAAAGTGTAAAAGGAAGTGGTAAAATAAACTTTATCATATCTTAACTAAAATAATAGATAGCAAGGTGTAATTGGTGGTGATGTCTGGGGAAGAAGAGGAAAAAAGGAAAAGAAAGAGTTTGGCAGAGAAACCTTAGGATCACCACAAGTTCTACTTTTACCCATTAGTCTCAGTTTATGTCAGAGTAATTAGTAATAGCTGCCTTTTCATTTTCAACTGTGTCCTTGTTTGCAAGATAACTTATATAGTCACACTAAGAAAATGGGAACATTCTTTAATTCATTGCATAAAGATATTGTTTGAATACTTTAAGTGAACATATATTCATGTATTACCTTTTCAATAAAAAAATGAAACCTCATGAGAATTATTTGCAAAATCTAGAATAGTGGTTTTCAAACATTTGTAGGATTGTGGGACCTGTGATTCAAGGGACAGCTTACTGAGAAGATGTATAGGTGACACTGTTCTGTATAAAGGGAGGGGAATGTGATGATTTGTGAATCCTTACACATTCACCTCGCCTTTTCTCACCTTGACATGCCTTGATGGGATGCTTCAGAGACACACTGAAAGCCATGTTCCTTGGATTATTTCAGTTAAGAGGAAAAGGTATATAAACTGAGAGATAATTAGAGCAATTTCATAGTGAGTATTAAATATGAGGAAGAACTGAAATTTATACATATTACATAACACAGTAGAAAAATAGACAAGAACTAGCCTGGCATCTTGGAGTAGAAAAATAGAGAGATTTGAGAAGATGGTGGAAGAGTAAGACACAGAGATCACCTTCCTCCCCACAGATACATCAGAAATGTATCTACATGTGGAACTGCTCCTATAGAACAGGAACTGAATGCTGGCAGAAGATCTCAGACCTCCCAAAAGGCAAGAAACTCCCCACAGGGCTTCCCTGGTGGCACAGTGGTTGAGAATCTGCTGCTAAGGCAGGGGACATGGGTTCAAGCCCTGGTCTGGGAGGATCTCACATACCATGGAGCCACTAGCCCCATGAGCCACAACTACTGAGCCTGTGCATCTGGAGCCTGTGCTCCACAACAAGAGAGGCTGCGATAGTGAGAGGCCCATGCACCGTGATGAAGAGTGGCCCCCGCTTGCCAAAACCAGAGAAAGCCCTCACACAGAAATGAAGACCCAACACAACAAAAATAAATAAATTAATAAACTCCTACTCCCAACATCTCCTTTAAAAGAAAAAAAAAAAAGAAACTCCCCACATACCTGGGTAGGGCAAAAGAAAAAAGAGAAAAACAGAGGCAAAAGAATAGGGATGGGACTTGCACCAGTGGGAGGGAGCTGTGAAGGAGGAAAGGTTTCCACACACTAGAAGCCCCTTCGTGGGTGGAGACTGCAGGTGGCAGAGGGGGAAGCTTCAGAGCCATGGAGGAGAGCACAGCAACAGTGGTGCTGAGGGCAAAGTGGAGAGATTCCCACACAGAGGATCGGTGCCGACCAGCATTCTCCAGCCCAACAAGCTTGTCTGCTCACCCAGCGGGATGGGTGGGGGCTCGGGCTTTGGTCGGATGCAGGCAGAGGACTGGTGTTGGCAGTGAGAAAATAGGCTGAAGGGGTTAGTGCACCATGGCTAGCCGAGAGGGAGTCTAGGAAAAGTCTGGAGCTGCTGAAGAGACAAGAGAATTGTTCTTGCCTCTGTTTCCTGGTGCGCAAGGATAGGGAATTAAGAGCGCTACTTAAGGGAGCTCCAGAGACGGGCACGAGCCGTGGCTATCAGCGCAGACCACAGAGACAGGCATGAGATGCTAAGGCTGCTGCTGCCGCCAACAAGAAGCCTGTGTGCAAGCAGAGGTCACTATCCACACCACACCTCCCGGGACCCTGTGCAGCCTTCCACTGCCAGGGTCCCATAATCCAGGGACAACTTCCCCAGGAGAACACACAGCATGCCTCAGGCTGGTGCAATATCACGCCAGTCTCTGCCACCGCAGGCTCACTCCACATCCGGACCCCTGCCTCCCCCAGGCCTGAGTGAGCCAGAGCCCCTGAATCAGTTGCTCCTTTAACCCCGTTCTGTCTGAGTGAAGAATAGACGCCCTCAGGCGACCTATACACAGAGGCCAAATTCAAAGCAGAAACACGGGAGCTGTGCGAACAAAAGAGAGAAAGGGAAATTTCTCCCAGCACCCTCAGAAGCAGTGGATTAAAGCTCCACAATTAACTTGATGTACCCTGCATCTGTGGAATACCTGAAAAGACAACGAATCATCCCAAATTGAGAAGGTGGATTTTGGGAGCAAGATAGATTATTTTTTCCCCTTTACCTCTTTTTCTGAGTGTGTATGTATATGCTTCTGTGTGAGATTTTGTCTGTATAGATGTGCTTTCACCATTTGTCCTAGGGTTCTCTACGTCTGCTTTTTTTTTTTTAACTTTTTTTTTTTTAAACATCTTTATTGGGGTATAATTATTTTTTAACTTTAAATATTGTTTTTTCTTAATAATTTTTATTTTAATAATTTTATTTTATCTTACTTTATTTTATTTTATCCTCTTTCTTTCTTTCTTTCTTCTATTTTTTCTCCCTTTTATTCTAAGCCATGTGGAGGAGAGGCTCTTGGTGCTCCAGCCAGGCATCAGGGCTGTGCCACTGAGGTGGGATGGCCAACTTCAGGACACTGGTCCACAAGAGACCTCCCAGCTCCACATAATAAAAAATGGCAAAAATCTCCCAGAGATCCCCATCTCAACTCCAAGACCCAGTTTCACCCAACGACCAGCAAGCTACAGTGCTGGACACCCTAGGCCAAAAAACTAGCAAGACAGGAAAACAGCCCCATCCATTAGCAGAGAGACTGCCTAAAATCATAATAAATCCACAGGCACCACAAAACACACCACCAGACGTGGACCTGCCCAGCAGAAAGACAAGATCCAGCCTCATCCACCAGAACACAGGCACTAATCCCCTCCACCAGGAAACCTACACAACCCACTGAAACAACCTTAGCCACAGGGGAGACACCAAGAACAATGGTAACTACGAACCTGCAGCCTGTAAAAAGGAGGCCCCCAAAACAGTAAGATAAGCAAAATTTAAAGAAAGAATAACACACAGCAGATGAAGGAGCAAGATAAAAACCTACCAGACGTAAAAAATGAAAAGAAAATAGGTAGTCTATCTGAAAAAGAATTCAGAATAATGATAGTAAAGATATCCAAAATCTTGGAAATAGAATAGAGAAAATGCAAGAAACATTTAACAAGGAAGTAGGAGAAATAAGCAATGATGAACAATACAATAAATGAAATTAAAAATACTCTAGAAGGGATCAATAGCCAAATAACTGAGGCAGAAGAACAGATAAGTGAATGGGAAGATAAAATAGTGGAAATAACTACTGAAGAGAAGAATAAAGAGAAAAGAATGAAAAGAACGGAGGACTGTCTTCAGAGACCTCTGGGACAATATTAAATGTGCCAACATTTGAATTATAGGGGACCCAGAAGAAGAAGAGAAAAAGAAAGGCACTGAGAAAATATTTGAAGAGATTATAGTGAATACTTCCATAATATGGGAAAGAAAATAGTTAATCAAGCCCAGGAAACACAGAGAGTCCCATACAGGATAAATCCAAGGAGAAACATGCCAAGACACATATTCATAAAACTATCAAAAATTAAATAAAAAGAAAGCATATTGAAAGCATCAAGGGAAAAAACAACAAATAACACACAAGGGAATCCCCATTAAGTTTAACAGTTTATCTTTCAGCAGAAACTCTGCAAGTCAGAAGGGACTGACAGGACATATTTAAAGTGATGAAGGAGAAAAGCCTACAAAGATGACTCTACCCAGCAAGGATCTCATTCAGACTTCATGGAGATATTAAAACCTTCACAGACAAGCAAAAGCTGAGAGAGTTCAGCACCACCAAACGAGCTTTAAAACAAATGGTAAAGGAATTCCTCTGGGCAAGAAACAGACGAGAAGGAAGAGACATACAATAACAAACCCAAAACAATTAAGAAAAAGGGAACAGGAACATACATATAGATAATTATCTTAAAAGTAAATGGATTAAATGTTCCCACCAAAAGACACAGACTGGCTGAATGGATACAAAAACAAGACCCATATATATGCTGTCTACAAGAGATCCACTTCAGACCTAGAGACACATATAGACTGAAAGTAAGGGGATGGAAAAAGATATTCCATGCAAATGGAAATCAGAAGAAAGCTGGAGTAGCATTCTCATATCAGACAAAATAGACTTTAAAATAAAGACTATTAGAAGAGAAAAAGAAGGACACTACATAATGATGAAGGGATTGATCCAAGAAGAAGATATAAAAATTGTAAATATTTATGCACCCAATATAGGGGCGCCTCATTACATAAGGCAAATACTAACAGCCATAAAAGAGGAAATCGACAGTAACACAATCATAGTAGGGGACATTAACACCCCACTTTCACCAATAGACACATCATCCAATATGAAAGTAAATAAGGAAACACAAGCTTTAAATGATACATTAAACAAGGTGGACCTAATTGATATTTATAGGATATTCCATTCAAAAACAACAGAATACACATTTTTCTCAACTACTCATGGAACATTCTCTGGATAGATCATATCTTAAGTCACAAAACTAGCCCTGGTAAATTTAAGAAAATTGAAATCTTATCAAGTATCTTTTCCTACCACAACACTATGACCCTAGATATAAATTACAGGAAAAGATCTGTAAAAAATACAAATACATGGAGGCTAAACAATACACTACTTATAACGAAGTGATCACTGAAGAAATAAAAAAAACACCTAGAAACTAATGACAATGGACACATGACGACCCAAAACCTATGGGATGCAGCAAAAGCAGTTCTAAGAGGGATGTTTATAGCAAAAAAATCCTACCTTAAGAAACAGGAAACATCTCAAATAAAAAATGTAACCTCGCACCTAAAGCACTTAGAGAGAGAAGAACAAAAACCCAAAAATATAGAAGAAGGAAAGAAATCATAAAGACCAGATCAGAAATAAATGGAAAAGAAATGAAGAAAATAATACCAAAGATCAATAAACTAAAAGCTGGTTCTTTGAGTAGATAAACAAAATTGATAAACCATAAGCAGGACTAATCAATAAAAAAGGGGGAAGACTCAATAGAATTAGAAATGAAAAAGGAGAAGTAACAACTGACATTGCAGAAATACAGAGGATCATGAGAGATTATTACAAGCAAATATATGCCAATAAAATGGACAACCTGGAAGAAATGGACAAATTCGTATAAATGCACAACCAGCAGAGACTGAACCAGGAAGAAATAGAAAATATGAACAGACCAATCACAAGCACTGAAATTGAAACTGTGATTAAAAATCTTCCAACAAACAAAAGCCCAGGACCAGATGGCTTCACAGGCGAATTCTATCAAACATTTAGAGAAGAGCTAACACCTATCCTTCTCAAACTCTTCCAAAATATAGCAGAGGGAGGAGTACTCTCAAACTCATTCTACGAGGCCACCATCACCCTGATACCAAAAGCAGACAAAGATGTCACAAAGAAATATAACTACAGGCCAATATCACTGATGAACATAGATGCAAAAATCCTCAACAAAATAGTAGCAAACAGAATCCAACAGCGTAATAAAAAGATCATACACCAAGATCAAGTGGGGTTTATTTCAGGAATGCAAGGATTCTTCAATATACACAAATCAATCAACGTGATGGACCATATTAACAAATTAAAGGAGAAAACCATATGATCATCTCAATAGATGCAGAGAAAGCTTTCAACAAAATTCAACACACATTTATGATAAAAAACCCTGCATAAAGTAGGCATAGAGGGAACTTTCCTCAACATAACAAAGGCCATGTATGACAAACCCACGGCCAACATCATCCGCAATGGTGAAAAACTGAAACCATTTCCACTAAGATCAGGAACAAGACAACATTGCCCACTCTCACCACACTTATTCAACATAGATTTTGAAGTTTTAGCTGCAGCACTCAGTGAAGAAAAAGAAATAAAAGGGATCGAAATTGGAAAAGAAGAAGTAAAGCTGTCACTGTTTGCAGATGACATGATACTATACATAGAGAATCCTAAAGATGCTACCAGAAAACTACTAGAGCTAATCAATGAATTTGGTAAAGTAGCAGGATACAAAATTAATGCACAGTAATATCTGGCATTCCTGTACACTAATGATAAAAAATCTGAAAGTGAAATCAAGAAAACACTACAGTAATCAAGACAGTATGGTACTGGCACAAAAACAGACATATAGATCAATGGAACAGGACAGAAAGTCCAGAGATAAACCCACGCACACAGGGTCACCTTATCTTTGATAAAGGAACCAAGAATATAAAGTGGAGAAAAGACAGCCTCTTCAATAAGTGGTGCTGGGAAAACTGGACAGGTACATGCAAAAGTATGAAATTAGAACACTCCCTAACACCATAAAAAAAAATAAACTCAAAATGGATTAAAGACCTAGATGTAAGTTCAGACACTATCAAGCTCTTAGAGGAGAACATAGGCTGAACACTCTATGACATAAATCACAGCAAGATCCTTTTTGACCCACCTCCTAGAGAAATTGAAGTAAAAACAAAAATAAACAAATGGGACCTAATTGAAACTTCAAAGCTTTTGCACAGCAAAGGAGACCATAAACAAGACCAAAAGACAACCCTTAGAATTGGAGAAAATATTTGCAATTGAAGCAACTGACAAAGGATTCATCTTCAAAATTTACAAGCAGCTCATGCTGCTCAATAACAAAAAAACAAACAATGCAATCCAAAAATGGGCAGAAGTACTAAATAGACCTTTCTCCAAAGAAGATATACAGATTGCCAACAAACACATGAAAGAATGCTCAACATCATTAATCATTAGAGAAATGCAAATCAAAACTACAATGAGATATCATCTCACACTGGTCAGAATGGCCATCATCAAAAAATCTAGAAACAATAATTGCTGGAGAGGGTGTGGAGAAAAGGGAAAACTCTTGCACTCTTAGTGGGAGTGTAAATTGATACAGCCACTATGGATAACAGTATTGAGTTTCCTTAGAAAACTAAAAATAGAACTACCATATGACCCAGCAATCCCATTACTGGGCATATACTGTGAGAAAACCATAATTCAAAAATGTTATGTACCAATATGTGCATTGAAGCTCTATTTACAATAGCCAGGATATGGAAGCAACCTATGTGTCTATCAACAGATGAATGGATAAAGAAAATATGTCACATATATACAATGGAATATTACTCAGCCATAAAAAGAAACGAAGTTGAGTTATTGTAGTGAGGTGGATGGACCTAGAGTCTGTCATACGTATTGAAGTAAGTCAGAAAGGGAAAAACAAATACCATAGGTTAACACATATATATATGGAATCTAAGAAAAAAGAAGGTCATGAAGAACGTAGGGGTAAGACGGGAATAAAGACACAGACCTACTAGAGCATGGACTTGAGGATATGGGGAGGGGAAAGGGTAAGTTGTGACAAAGTGAGAGAGTGGCATGGACATATATACACTGCCAAACGTAAAACAGCTAGTGGGAAGCAGCCCCATAGCACAGGGAGATCAGCTAGGTGGTTTGTGCCCACCTAGAGGGGTGGGATAGGGAGAGTGGGAGGGAGAGAGACACAAGAGGGAAGAAGTATGGGAACATATGTATACCTGATTCACTTTGTTATAAAGCAGAAATTAACACACCATTGTAAAGCAATTATACTCCAATAAAGATGTTAAATATATATATATATATATATATATATACACACACATATATATGTGTACATATATATATGTATATATACATATATAGTAGGAAAATAGTAGGTATAAGAATATATATGTAATGAACTATAGATGATGCCTGCAAGATAGTAACAGAGGAAGACCCTGAGCTCACCTCCTCTAATGGGCACACCAAAATATGTTCTTTACAAAGCAACTATTCAAGAGAAAGACCAGAATCTAGCAGAAAAGATCTCTATAGCTAAATTTATACTAAATATGTAAAAAAGGAACCACAATGAGATAGATAGAAGTGGCAGAGTCGCAGTATAGTCAATACCCATTCCCCTCATGTGTGACTCAAAAGCAGGAGAACAGTTACAGTTGCAAAGTTTCTCCCCAGGGAGGTAGGGATCTGAGTCACACATAAGGCTCCCTAGCCTGAGGGTCCTGCACAGGGAAGAGAAGCCCCCAGAGAGTCTGACTTTGAAAGCAAGTGGGATTTTCTTTCAGGAGACCCAGAGAATGGTGGGAAATATAGACTCCACTCTTAAGTGGCTCAGAAAATTTCACATGCTCTTGGATCCAAGGCAGAAGCAGCAATCTGAAAGGAATCTGGTTGAGACTCACTTGCTGCTGTTGCACATACTTCTGGAGACGTAGGAAGAAACTGGAGCTCACCCTGAGGATATAGACACTGGAAGAAGCTATTTTGGGGAGCTCACTCTCCCACATGGACACTAGTGCTGGCAAGCACCATTATGGAATCCTCCTTCTAGCTAAGTGACCTCAGGACCCAGGCTTGCTCCCATTCAGTAGCCTCTAAGCACCAGTACTGAGATGCCTCAGTCAAGCAACTAGCTGTGTTGGGACACAACCCCTCGCCCCACCAAGAGGCAGGCTGCTTTAAGACCTCCTGAGCCCATTGCCCCTGGACATGGCCCTGTCCAGAGAGGGCCCAGGACTTGACCCCACACACCAGTGTGCAAGCACTGGATCCAGGACACCCAGGGCCCTGCAGCCAGAAACCCCAGGACATAACTTCACACAGTAGTGGGCAGGCGCCAGCTCCAGGACTTCCTGGGGCCTGGATATGATCCCCACCAGTGTGTGAACTCCAGCTCCAAGAATACTACCCACCCACCAGCAGGCCTATGCCAGCTTTAAGGCAACTTAAGTTACCTCAGCAGTGACCCAGGGAGACAGCTTCAACCACCAGAGGGATGACACAAATCTTTGGAACCCCCACTGTAACCAGAGACTCTAGGGCCTGGATCCATAAACCAGTGAGTAGGCACTAGCCCTACAACCATCTGGGATCCAGCTCTGGTCATCAGCAGGACAACCCCAGCCCTGAAATACCTTGGACTCATCATCCGACTCACTCAGCTGCCCTGGGATCCAGCTCCACTCATCAGTAGGCCAGCAACAGCTTTGGGACACACTGGAAGCTGTCACCAGCCATGTCAAGTACTGGACCCACTCACCAGCAGCTCAAGACTAGATCCAGGAGCTCCAATCTCACAACTACCCACCACTGAACCTGACTCTGCCCACCAGTGAGTCAGCACTAGCTCCAAAGCCTCTGAGGATTCCACACCCAACAACCTTGTGACCAGCATCATCAACCTGCTCTGGAAGACTCCACACAAGGCAGGACCTGAAAACCAACCAGACCAGGGACCAAACACTCCTAACAGTCTGTCCACAGTAGTCAGCCTGCCACAGTAGAAGGACCCATGCAATCCACATGGGCAACTGTGCTGCTGTGAAAAATAGGAAATATGCTACAAAAGGCCACTTCTCCAATATTGGGAAACATAACCAACCTACCATATGCATAGAAATAAAAACAACAAATTAGACAAAATGAGATGACAGATAACATTACCTAATATAAGGAAAAAGATAAAACACCAGAGGAACAAAGTGAAGTGAAGAGAGGAAATCAACCCAATAAAGAGTTCAAGGTATTGATCATAAAGATGATCAAAGAACTTGGGAGAAGAATGGCTGCCACAGTAAGAAGAAAGAGTTAAAAGATATAAAGAGGAGTTAAACAGAGATAAAGAATACAATAACTTGACTGAAAATACACCACAAATAATCAACAATAGATTAATCAGAGGAACAACAGATCAGAAATCTGAAAGGCAGAATAGTGCAAATCACTGACATTGATCAGAAAAACAAAAGAATAAAAGAAATGAGGGCAGTTTGAGAGACTTCTGGCACAACATCAAGCATACTAACAATCACATTAGAGGAATCCCAAAAGGGGAATAGAGTGAGAAAGGCACAGAGGACATATTTGAAGACATAATAGCTGAAAACTTCTCTATCCTGGGAATAGAAAGGGATATTGAGGTCCAGGAATCACAGAGACTCCCAAAAAGATCAACCCAAGGAAGATGACACCAAGATAATAAATGTAGCAAAAATTAAAGATAAGAAAAGAATATTAAAAGCAACAAGGGAAAAGTAAAAATTTACATACTCCCATGAGGCCATCATCTAACTTTTCAGCAGAAACACTATAGATCAGAAGGGAGTGGCATAATATATATAAAGTGATGAAAAGGAAAACCTAAAACCAAGAAAAATCTAACCAGTAAGGCTTTCATTCAGTTTTGATGGAGAGATAAAAACGTTTTACAGACAGCAAAACCAAAAAGATTTCAGCACCAACAAACTAGCTTTATAAGAAATGTAAAGGGAATTCCCTAAGGAATAAAAAAGAAAAGGCCACAACTAGACACATAAAAATTAATAAAGCAATAAGCTCATTGGCAAAGGCAAATATACCAGAAGATAGTAAATTATCTATGTACAATGATAGTAGGATATTAAAAGACAAAAGAAGTAAAATAATCTATATTTGTAGTACATAGTTAAGGGACACATAAAACCAAATGATGTAAAATATGATGTCAAAAACAGTAACCATGTATTGAAGGGAATAAAAATGCAGGGTTCTGAAAATGCATTGAAATTTAAAAAAAGAAAGCTTATTATAACAATTATATTTATTTTAAAGAAAGATGTCTATTTAAATATATATAAACCTCATAGTAATGATAAATGAAATATCTGTAATAGATACAAACTTTATGTTTGTATCCAAAGGGATACAAAGGGATCCAAACATAACCATAAAGAGTGTAATCAAATGACAGTGGAGGGGAAGGAAAGAAGAAAGGACCAAAAAAAACTACAAAAACAGCAACCCCTAAAACTATTAGTGGCAGTTTGGCAATAAGGGCAAATGGCAATAAGGGTATACCTATCAATAATGACTTTAAGTGTAAGTTAACTAAATACTCCCATCAATAGACAAAGACTGACTGAATGGATACAAAAATAAGTCATATATACGCTGTCAACAAGAGATTCAAATCAGATCTAAAGACTCACACAGGCTGAAAGTGAGGTTATGGAAAAAGGTATTCCATGAAAATGGAAATGAAAAGGAACCTAGGGTAGCAATATTTATACTAGACAAAATAGACTTTAAAACAAAAACTGTAAGAAGGTACAAAGAATGACATTATGTAAAGATCAAGGAATCAATCTAACAAGAAGATAAAACAATTATAAACATAAATTCTCCCAACCTAGAAACACCCTAAATATGTAAATAAAATATTCACAGGCATAAAGGAGAAATTGACAGTAACACAAAAATAGTAGGGAATTTAACACTCTACTTACATTACTGAACAGATCATCAACACAAAAAATCAGTTGTAATTTATATATATATATATATATATGTGTGTGTGTATGTATGTGT
>NW_020174653.1:3282121-3391055 GCF_003031525.2 Neophocaena asiaeorientalis asiaeorientalis
TTGAATATATGTGTGTGTGTATATATATATATATATATATATATATATACAGAGAGAGAGAGAGAGAGAAAGAGACAGAGACAGAGAACATTCCATCCAAAAAAGGAGAGACTATACATTCCTTTCAAGTGCACATGGAACATTCTCCAGGATAGATCATACGTTAGGTGACAAAAAGTCTCAGTAAATTTTTAAAAATTTGAATCAAATCAAGCATCTTTTTTGACCACAAAACCATGAGTTAGGAATCAACTACAGGAAAAAATAAAACTTAAAAAACCCAAAACACATGAAGGGTAAACAATATGCTTCTAAACAACCAATGGATCTCTGAAGAAATCAAAGAATAAATATCTGGAGACAAATGAAAACTAAAACACAATGACAAAAAAATCTATGGGATGCAGCAAAAACATTTCTAAGAGAGAAGTTATAGCAATACAAGTCTTCCTCAGTAAATAAAAAAAATCTAAATAAACAACCTAACTTTACACAAAAGGAACTTGAAAAAGGTAAACAAACAAAGCCCAAAGTTAGTAGAAGGGATAAATCATAAATATCAGAGCATAAATAAATAAAATAAGGAATAAAAATAATATAAAAGATAAATGAAACCAAGAGATGATTCTCTGAAAAGTTAAGTAAAATTGATGAACTTCTAGCCTGACTCATCAAGAAAAAAACTGAGTCAAAATCAATAAAATCAGAAATGAAAAAGAAGTTACAACTGACGCTGCAGAAATACAAATCATAGAAATTACTATCAACAGCTACATGCCAATAAAATGGACAATCTAGAAGAAATGGGCAAATTCCTAAAAACGTACAATCTCCCAAGCGTGAACGAGCAAGAAATAGAAAATGTAAACAAACCAATTATCAGTACTGAAATTGAATCAGTAGTAAAACAACTCCCAAGAAACAAAAGTCCAAGACCAGATGGCTTCACAGGTGAATTCAGCAAGACATTTAGAGATTTAACTCCTATATTTCTCAAAATATTCCAAAAAAATCACAGAGGAAGGAGTGCTTCTGAACGAATTTTATGAAGCCAGCATCACCCTGATATGAAAACTAGACCAAGACATCACAAAAATAAAAGTTACAAGCTAATATAACTGATGAACATAGATGCAAAAATCCTCAACAAAAGAATAAAACAAATATTGTATATTAATGCATATATGTGGAACTAGAAAAATGGTACAGATGAACCGGTTTGCAGGGCAGAAATAGAGACACGGTTGTAGAGAACAAATGTATGGACACCAAGGGGGTAAAGTGGCAGGGGTGGTGGTGGCGGTGGGATGAATTGGGATAATAAAATTAAAATTAAAATAATAAAAAATTTTTAAAGGATTTTACACCATGATCAAGTGATATTTATCCCAAGAATGCAATAGATATCTGCAAATCAGTCAAAGAAATACATGACATTAACAAATTGAAGAAAACCCATATGATCATCTCAGCAGATGCAGAAAGACATTTGACAAAATTCAACATATATTTATAATAAAAACTCTCCTCAAAATGGGCATAAAGAAAATGAGCCTCAGCATAAAAAAGATCATATAGGATAAGCCCACACCTAGTATCATACTCAATGATGAAAAATTGAAAGTATTTCCTCTAATCAAGAACAGGACAAGGATGCCCACTCTTGCCATTTTTATTCAACATGTAATGGAAGTACTAACCACAGAAATCAGAAAAGAGAAAGAAATATAAGAAATGCAAATTGTAAAGGAAGAAGTAAAACTGTCGCTCTTTGTAGATGAGATACTATATGTAAAATAACCTAAAGACACCTCCCAAGGAACACTAGAATTCATCAATGAATTTGGTAATATTGCAGGAAACAAAATTAATACACAGATATCTGTTGCATTTTTAAACATTAACAATGAACTAACAGAAAAAAAATTAAAGAGACAATTCCATTTATCACATCAAAAAGATGTGATAGTAAATGGCATAAATTTATCTAAGTAAGTAAAAGACCTGTACTCAGAAAACTACAAGACACTGATGAAAGAAATTGAAGATGACACAAAACAGATGGAAAGATATACCATATTCTTGTATTGGAAGAATTAATATTATTAAAATGACCATACTACCCAAAGCAATCTACAGATTCCATGCAATCCTTGTCAAAATACCAGTGACATTTTTCACAGAACTAGAGCAAGTAGCTTTAAAATTTGTATGGAAACACAAAAGACACCAAATAGCCAAAATAATCTTGAAAAACAGAGCGGGAGGAATCAGGTTCCCTGACTTCAGACTATACTACAAAGCTACAGTAATCAAGACAGTATGGTACTGGCACAAAAACAGAAATATAGATCAATGGAACAGGAAAGAAAGCCCAGAGATAAACCCACAGACATATGGTCACCTTATCTTTGAAAAAGGAACCAAGAATATAAAGTGGAGAAAAGGCATTCTCTTCAACAAGTGCTGCTGTGAAAACTAGGCATCTACATGTAAAAGAATAAAAGTAGAACATTTTCTTACACCAAATATAAAAATTAGCTCACAATGAATTAAAGACCTAAATGTAAGACCAAATACCATAAAACTTCCAGAGGAAAACATAGGCAGAATGCTCTTTGATATAAATCATAGCAATATGCTTTTGGATTTGTCTATTAAAACATAGAAAGTAAAAGCATAAATAAACAACTAGGACCTAATTAAACTTAAAAAACTTTTGCACAGCAAAGGAAACCATGGACAAAACCAAAAGACAACCTACTGAATGGGAGAAAAATATTTGCAAATGATATTATTGAGAAAGGGTTAATTTGCAAAATATATAAAGAGCTCATACAACTCAATATTAAAAAACAAAGAACACATAGAAAAATGAGTGGAAGACATGAATAGATATTTTTTTCAAAGAAGACATACAAAAGCCTAATGGGCACATGAAAAGATGCTCAACATTGTTACTCATCAGAGAAATTCAAATCATGTCAGAAAGGCTACCATCAAAGAGACCCAAGTAACAAATGTCTGTGAGAATGTGATGAATAGGGAACACTTGTACACTGTTTATGTGAATGTAAAATGGTGCTGCCACTATGGGAAACAATATGGAGATTCCTCAAGAAACTAAAAATAGAACTAATATATGATCCAGCAATTCCACTCCTGGATATATACCCAAAGAAAAGGAAAACATTAATTTTAAAAGATACATGAACCCCAATGTTCAGAGCAGCATTATTTACAACAGCCAAGATAAGGAAGCAACCTAAATGTCCATCACCAGATGAATGGATAAAGAATAAGTGGCATATGTATATATATATGTGTGTGTGTCTGTGTGTCTGTGTGTCTGTGTATATATATATACACCCCAGCAAAAAATGAAATTTTGCCATATGCAACAACATGGATTGGCCTGGAGGGAATTATGTTATTATGCTTAGTGAAATAGGTCAGACAGAAAAAGGCATATACTTTATGTTATCCCTTACATGTGGAATCTAAAAAATAAAACAGACAAATAAATATCACAAAACAGAAACAGATTCACAGATATATATATATAGAAAAAAACCTAGTGATTAGCGGTAGAAAACTAGTGGAGAGAGAAGGAGAGAGGGGTAAGATAGGAGTAGGAGATTAAGAGGTATTAACTATCATGTATAAAATAAATGACTTACAAGGATTAATTGTACATCACAAGGAATATAGCCAATATTTTATAATAATTTTAAATGAAGTGTAATCTATAAAAATCTTGAATCACTATGCTGTACACCTGAAACTAATTATAATATTGTAAGTCAACTATACCTCAGTAATAAAAAAGTGAGTCTACATCTACCTAAAAACTTTTGCACAGCAAAAGTAACAATCAACAAAATCTCAAAGCTAAAATCAGAAATGAAGAATTTCAAAACCATATATTTGATAGAGCTAATATCTAAAATATATATGGAACTCATACAATTCAATAGCAAAAAAAATCCTCAAAAAATCCAATTAAAAGTGGATAGTTGAATTGAATATATATTTTTCCAAAGAAGACATTAGAATTGCCCACAGGTACATGAAAAGATGCTTGATATGACCAATCAGAATGGAAATGCTACTCAAAATCATGAGATATCACCTCACACCTGTAAGAATGACTATTACCAAGAAGAAAAGAAATATGTTGGTAAGGATGTGGAGAAAAGGAAATCATGTACACTGTTGATGGGGATGTAAATTGGTTCAGCCACTATGGAAAAAACTATGGTTACTTAAAAATTTGAAAATAGATCTGCCATATGCTTCTGCAACCACACTTTCTGGTATATATCCAAAGAAAATGAAAACAGTATACCAAAAAGATATCTGCATGCACACATTTGTTGCAGTGTTAATCACAATAGCCAAGATATGGAAAAAACCTAAGTGTCTAACACAAGGTATATTATTCAGCCATGAGAAAGAAGGAAATCCTGTCATTTGGAAAATTACAGATGAACCTTGAGGGCATTATGCTTAGTTAGATAAGCCAGACAAAGGAAGACAAATATTGTATGATATCACTTACATATGAACTCTAAAATAGCTGAAGTCCATAGAAACAAAGTATGGAATGGTGATTATCAGGGGCTGCGAGGAGGAGGAATTAGAAAGACTTTGCTAAAGGGTATAAACTTGAAAATAGAATATAAATAAGTTGTGCAGATCTAATAGACAACACAGAGATCACAGGCAACTGCATTTAAAATTGCTAAGACACTAAATCATAAATGTACTCACCACAAAAAAAATAGAGTTGTATGAAAATTACAATCATATGATAGAGGTTTAGGTAAAGCTATAGTGGTAATCATATTGCTGTATATAAATGGATCAAAAGAACATATTGTAGACCTTTAAACATTTAAAGTAGAACTGTATAATCTCTCTTATATGTGTAATCAAAAGAGCGAAACTCGTAGAAATGAGACAGGGACCCTTTGCTGCAGTGCTGCAATGCTTGCACCTGGACAAATGTCTCCTCAAGTAACAAAATACAAAGAAATTATAAGGGACTAAAAATAACTGTGTGATTATTCAGTTGGGGTAAATTCTGGACAAAACATAAAAAAGACCAAGAAAGCCCAGCTGACACTTCTGAAGAGCCGGAACAAAGCAGGGGTTGGGAGCAAATGCAGCATGCTGCACATACCCCCTACATACAACACCACAAAGGGGTTGGCAAATCACCTAAGCCAACCGTCTGGCCAGATCCCTGGACAAGCCCCCACATAAGGAACCAGCTCTCCACACCTCGGGGAGCAAGTTAGCATGGGAACCTGTTACTTGTTCTAGCTCCCTCCTGCTGCAGCAGGGGCCTCAATAAAGCTTTGCCTGAATTTCTTGTCTGGCCATTGATCAATTTCTATTGATTAAGGATGCCAAGAACCCTGGTCAGTAACAGAAACAGAGAATAGAATGGTAGTTGCCAGGGGATAGGGAGTGGGGAAAATGAGAAGATGCTGATCAAAGAATACAAATCTCCAGTCATAAGATGAATAAGTTCTGGGAAATCTAATGGCAGCATGGTGACTACAGTTAACATTACTGTATTATATACTTGCAAGTGGCTAAGAGAATAAATCTCAAGTGTTCTCACCACACACAAAAAATATGTAATTATGTGAGGTTATAGAAGTGTTAGCTAACCTTATTATGGTAATCATTTCACAATATATATGTGTATGAAATCACCACCTTAAATGTATACAATGTTATATGTCAATTATATCTACACAAAGTTTCAGGAAAGGGAAAAAAAGACAAACTATAAACCGAGTTACAAGGAAAGTGAGAGACTCAATGAAAATTCCTTTGAAAAATATCTTACCTGTCATCCCATGCTAACTTTCTTCAATCAGAGATATTATCTAACATTCCAAGCTTAGCAAGAATAAAAATAAAAGCATGTCCCTGACAATGCACATCACAATCCTCCCCTTGGGAGCTGGTTACAAATACAGAGTGTTTGTCCCCACTCAAGAGTGACTAAATCAGAACCTTTGAGAATAGGGCCAAGAATTTGTTTTGTTAATTAACTCCTGAGGTGAAATAAATGTCTTTAAATTTTAGTTCAGTAGTTGAAGCTTTCCTTCCCCAGGAGCGTGCAGCACAACTACAAAGGGGGAGATTTTTAACAGGAAGATGCATCTCATTAGACTTTACCACAAACATTGTATGAATTGAATGAAACGGAATAGTGAAGCACTACCTACTGGTAACACCAACTGCGTTTTAAAGATGAGTTAATATCCACAGAGAAATAACACATTTTTAGAAATACTGCCAGTCAAATCATGTTTCCTAACACATAAACTCCTTTTATAATACATTTAGCTTGATACAAATGCATAGATACCAGACATGACTGTTTTAAAAGAATTATACCATATTTAAGAGCTGAGCCAGGCCATTTGTGATTTTTTAAAGGTATGTCATCAATCTTAATCTATTATTCCAAAAAGCCAGCATTCTTTTGCTATCGTTATCTATTTAAAGTCTACCAACGATTGTTGTTTTTTGCATGACTGGCACTCTGCTGAAAGGTAGAGAAGTGAGGCTGAATAGGATTCGCATTTATTGGGTGCCTACTTTACATTAGGCAACTGGGCCTTTAGTCTAAATTGGGTTATAATGCTTTTTGAGAACACTTTATATGCTTAAAAGATACAATGCTAATACTGGAAATGTGAAATCATTTTTACAAAAATAGTTACAAGGGAAAATGTCCTTGCTATAATTTTATGGGAGGTAAAAATCATCTGCATTTAAAATTATATATTAAATAGAAAAATATACTGAAAGTAACATATCAAATATTAATTATAATTGCCTAAGAGTTGGGGGATTGTGAGTAAAGTTAAGCATGCATTTCACACTTTTTTATACTATCCAAATTTTGAATAATAATTTTTTAAACTTTAAGAATAAAATAAATATAGTATGCAAAAACTAATACAGAGCACTCTAGTTTTATGTGATCAATCAGCTAATATGTGAAATTTTATTTTTTTTAATTTTTTTCTCCAACATTCTTGTCTTCTTGGAATCCAATAATGTTTCTGGATTTGTGGCATGCTTTTCCTTTTATAATATCTTTTATTCATCCTTTTATATTAGGATTCTTTATTCTATTGCTACATATAAACTATGACTATCAAATATATGGGTTTCAAAAGTACTATCTATTCTAAGTTTTCATTTAACTAGCTCAACATTTTTCCCTCTAAACGTGATTTTTGGGCTCCTAGGATAATATACAAAAGTTAGATGCCTCTCTAATTTATGGATCACTGATTTTACTAATCCTGTCATTCCTCCTATCATTGTGGGAGCAGTATTCCTTGTTTCAATTCCTCACTCAGAAAAGCCAACATTCTTATGAAATTTTTACATGAGATCCGGTTAAGGAAAACTTTAGGAAAATTCTTCCTAAAAGCATAAAATTATTCTGGTGTGAGACATTTTGGATTTGCCTCTCTGTTGGTAAGGAGGAACCATTTTTCCCAAGTGTGTTATGCCATAGGTAGCTATACCCTTTCTTGTAAAGACAGTTCTTTCTTTGTACAAGAAGAATGAACAGCATATGCAAATTCCGTACTCTCACTTAGGGGTCCTGCTGCCTACAACTAAGCAATGTGTATCTCCTGAATATATTGATGTAGAAATGTGTTTCTTTGTTTAAGATTTAGTAAAATTTCCTGGCAAGGATCTCCCCACCACCCCACCCCCAACCAATTATAATGAGGTTAACCCCTGGAAAGATGGAGATAGATTTTATCATTGCTCCAGTATTTCTGTCCTGTCAGCCCTGAAACTCAGAGCCTTGCAGATCATGGTACCTCTCTTCTCTTTCACCCCCAATTACCAAAGGAAGAAAAGGAAGTTAGAACACAAGACCCTTTAAAAGAGTCAAGTCCTTCACCAGCAGTTCTGAAAGTAGTGCTGGTAACATTCAAAAGTCATTTGGGTATTGCATTTGCTAGGGAATAAAAGGGCATGTGACTACATCTGACCATTGCCAGGTCTCTTAGGGTTCTAAAACCTCTATCAAATTTCAATTCAATAAAATACAGTCTCATCTGGAAAGTGCATTCACCCCTGATTTGAGGCAATTCCTAAAACAGAGCTACCTAATACTACAAAATATTCTCCAAGCTCCTCTCATCATTTTCCCTTCTATCTCAAGACTTCTAAGGGTCTTAAAAATATACCCCATTATCTACACCACCACCAATCAGGCAACTTAGAATTTCTTTAGTCATATAAAATTCTGAGCCCTTTATATATGCAAAAACTCCCAAGCTACATAGTTTTTTTTTTTTTTTTTTTTTTTTTTGGTACGTGGGCCTCTCTCTGTTGTGGCCTCTCCCGTTGCGAAGCACAGGCTCCGGACGTGCAGGGTCAGCGGCCATGGCTCACAGTCCCAGCTGCTCCGCGGCATGTGGGATCCTCCCAGACTGGGGCACGAACCCGTGTTCCCTGCAACGGTAGGCGGACTCCCAACCACTGCGCCACCAGGGAAACCCATACATAGATTTTTATAAGCACTTTTTACCTTTCCCTCTTCTATCACAGTAGTTGTAACCAACCACAAGCAAAATTTTGATGCACAAGTCTTCATCATTGTCATAGCAACAAATATAGAATGTGAAGAAATAGCCACTATCAAATAAAAGTTTTTGGCTAATAAAGAGTCATAATGCACACAAAGGTACTCAGTCTCAGAGAAAGGGTAACTCTTTATACTAATTCTTAATTGAAACACACAGAAAAGTGGAAGTGGTAAATATTTCTAAAAACGTATTCCCTTTAGCACAGCTCACCTTGATTCCATCTGAATTAGGTCACTATAGCATTGGACCTCTCCCACACTAATTCTTACTAACAGTCTAGAGGGAGTTATTTTTAACTATCACTCTGCTCAGAAACTTATTACACTAGGCTTTTCAAAGTACAATTTCTGGGAAAGAATACAGATGCTGAAAGAAGGGCAAATGTTAGCTAAATGAATAAAGCTGATGTTAAATCGTCTGAGCATTATTGGTTTGCTTCTTTTTTTCAGAGGACCTAAAGAAATTCCTGCAACAGCAGAAATTTTGAAGAATCCAACTGCAAATACAAAAATAATTTATTAGGAACCACTTTTTTCTTACCTTTTCTTTAGAATATATTAATTAATTAGTAACAAAGACATGTTTAAGGGGGAGTAAGAAATGCCATTGCAATAAGTAAATTATCAGTGATAATGTGGTGAGGCATAAGTCATATGAATAATTTTGTAATTGTTGAAGTACTAAACTTGAAATCAGTTCAACTAACTCTTGTCCAGAATACGTCTTGGGGAATATGATAAAAATCAATCAATGAGCATCTATTGAGCACCTAGCATGAGCACAGTAATATCATAGGTACAGTTAAGAAAAGAAAAATATAGACATGTATGTATAAATGAATACAAACAGCATATTAAATTGAATAGAAACGTCTGGAGGTACATAAAAAGCTTAGTAAATGTGTGAGTAATCAAAAGGAAACTGACAAACCATCATTATAACAGAAGAATTTGACATAGAGCTCTTGGCCTTTAAAAAATTCAGAAGAACAAATATAAACAATTACATACCTATAATTATAACACTATGAACTAAATTTAATAAATTTATCTACATTAAATTATAGACCATTTGGGACTTCCCTGGTGGAGCAGTGGTTAAGAATCGGCCTGCCAGTGCAGGGGACACAGGTTTAGCCCTGGTCTGGGAAGATCCTACATGCTGTGGTGCAATTAAGCCCATGTGCCACAACTATTGAGTCTGCACTCTAGAACCTGAGAGCCACAACTACTGAGCCACAACTACTGAAACCCTCACACCTAGAGCCTGTGCTCCACAACAAGAGAAGCCATTACAATGAGGAGCCTGCACACTGCAATGAAGAGTAGCTCCCACTTGCTGCAACTAGAGAAAAGCCCATGTGCAGCAATGAAGACCCAATGCAGCCAAGAAAGAAAATAATGATAACTATAGATCATTTACAGTTTGTATTTACATTCTATTCAAATGTCAATGGAACATTTACAAAAATAGCTTATATATTCAGCCATAAAGCAAACCTCAAAACATCCCAGAGTGTAGAAATTTTACCATTTATATTTGTTGACTTTAGTGTAACAAAATGTAAATAATGACAAAAATCAAATAAAAATAGCAAATGGAGTACAGTAGTATATTAAAGAGCAATACAATTTAACAAAATAAGTTTTGTTTCAGAAGTATGAATGGCTTAATAGTCTGAAATCTATTAATATAATTCATTACTTTAATAAATCAAGCAGAAAAATTCAACATCCTCTTCTAATTTTTTACAACTTTAGACAGTTACAAATTAAAAAATACTTTTGTGATCTAATAAATAAAATCAATATCAAAAAAGCAACTAATAATATAATTAAAGGTAAAACCCATAACTTTTTCCATTGAATTCAAAAAGGAACAAAGAATATGACCTTAATACAACAGTGTTATTCAATGTTGCTCTGGAATTTAAGATAAATAATAAGCAAAATAAAAATACAAAAATTAGTTATAGCATTAATAGTTGACAATTAAATATTAGCAATAATGAGATATATATAAAATTGCAGTCTTTTACTTTTTTAATTTAATTTTTTATACAGCATGTTCTTAACAGTTATCTATTTTATACATACTAGTGTACATAGGTCAAACCCAATCACCCAGTTCGTCACACCACCAGCACCATCCCCAGCCACTATCTCCCCTTGTGTCCATACATTTGTTCTCTACATCTGTGTCTCTATTTCTGCTCTGTAAACTGGTTCATCTGCACCATATTTCTAGATTCCACATATATGTGTTAATATACAATATTTGTTATTCTCTTTCTGACTTACTTCACTCTGTATAACAGTCTGTAGATCCATCCATGTCTCTACAAATGACCCAATTTCATTCCTTTTTATGGCTTAGTAATATTCCATTTTATATATGTACCACATCTTCTTTATCCATTGATCTGCTGATGGGCACTTAGGGTGTTTCCATGACCTGGTTATTGTAAATAGTGCTGCAATAAACATTGGGGTGCATATGTCTTGTTGAATTATGGTTTTCTCTGGATGTATGTCCAGTAGTGGGATTGCTGGGTAATGTGGTAATTCTATTTTTAATTTTTGAAGGAACATCCATACTGTTGTCTATAGTGGCTGCATCAACTTACATTCCCACAAACAGTGCAAGAGGGTTACCTTTTCTCCACACCCTCTCCAGCATTTGTTGTTTGTAGATTTTCTGATGATGCCCATTGTAACTGGTGTGAGGTGATACCTCCTTGTAGTTTTGATTTGCATTTTGATTTCATTTGATTTGCATAATTAGTGATGTTGAACAGCCTTTCATGAACTTTTGGGCCATCTATATGTCTTCTTTGGAGAGATGTCTGTTTAGGTCTTCTGCAGATTTTTTGTTTGGGTTGTTTGTTTTTTTAATATTGACCTGCATGAGCTGTTTATATATTTTGGAGATTAATCCTTTGTCCGTTGATTCATTTGCAAATATTTTTGTCCATTCTGAGGGTTGTCTTTTTGTCTTGTATCTAGTTTCCTTTGCTTTGCAAAAGGTTTCAAGTTTCATTAGGTCCCATTTGTATATTTTTATTTCCTTTTCTCTAGGAGGTTGATCAAAAAAAAATCTTGCTGTGATTTATGTCAAAGAATATTCTTCTATGTTTTCCTCTATGAATTTTATAGTGCCCAGTCTTACATTTCTCTTATCTGTTTTGTGTTTATTTTTGTGTATGGTGTTAGGGAGTGTTCTAATTTCATTCTTTTACATGTAGCTGTCCAGTTTTCCCAGCACCACTTATTGAAGAGACTGTCTTTTCTCCATTGTATATCCTTGCCTCCTTTTGCATAGAGTAGTTGAGCATAGGTGCATGGGTTTATCTCTGGGCTTTCTATCCTGTTCCATTGATCTATACTTCTGTTTTTGTGCCAGTACCATATTGTCTTCATTACGGTAGCTTTGTAATATAGTCTGAAGTCAGGGAGCCTGATTCCTCCAGCTCTGTTTTTTTCCTCCAAGACTGCTTTTGTTTTCGGGGTCTTTTGTGTTTCCATACAAATTTTAAGATTTTTTGTTCTAGTTCTGCAAAATATTCCACTGGTAATTTGATAGGTATTGCATTAAATCTTTAGATTGCTTTGGGTAGTATAGTCATTTTCACAGTATTGATTCTTCCAATCTAAGAAAATGGTATATGCCTCCATCTGTTTGTGTCATCTTTCATTTCTTTAATCAGTGTCTTATGTTTTTTGAGTACAGGTCTTTTTCCTCATTAGGTAGGTTTATTCCTTGGTATTTTATTATTTTTGTTACAATGGTGAAATTGATTGTTTTCTTAATTTCTCTTTTTTAGATATTTTGTTGTTAGTGTATAGGAATGCAAGAGATTTCTGTGCATTTATTTTGCATCCTGCAACTTTAACAAATTAATTGACTAGCTCTAGTAGTTTTCTGGTGGCATCTTTAGGATTCTCTATATATAGTATCATGTCATCTGCAAACAGTGACAGTTTTACTTCTTCTTTTCTAATTTGTATTCCTTTTATTTCTTTTTCATCTCTGATTGCTGTGGCTAGGGCTTCCAAATCTATGTTGAAAAATAATGGCAAGAGTGGACATCCTTGTATTGTTCCTGATCTTAGAGGAAATGCTTTCAGTTTTTCACTGTTGAGAATGATGTTGGCTTTGTGTTTATCATATATGGCCTTTATTATGTTGAGGTAGGTCACTTCTATGCCCACTTTCTGGAGAGTTTTCATCATAAATGGTGTTGAATTTTGTCAAAAGCTTTTTCTGCATCTATTGAGATGATCATATGGTTTTTATTCTTCAATTTGTTAATATGGCGTATCACATTGGTTGATTTACGTATATTGAAGAATCCTTGCATCCCTGGGATAAATCCCACTTGATTATGGTGTATGATCCTTTTAATGTGTTGTTAGTTCCTGTGTTCTGGAACTGTAATTTTCATTTTTTTGTGATATCTTTCTCTGGTTCTGGTATCAGGGGGAGGGTGGCCTCATAGAACGAGTTTGGGAGTGTCCTTCCCGCTGCAGTTTTTTGGAAGATTTTGAGAAGAATGGGTGTTACATCTTCTCTAAATGTTTGATAGAATTTACCTGTGAAACCCTCTGGTCTTGGACTTTTGTTTGTTGGAAGGTGTTTAATCACAGTTTCAATTTCATTACTTGTGATTGGTCTGTTCATATTTTGCATTTATTCTTGGTTCAGTTTTGGATGGTTATATCTTTCTAAGAATTTGTCCATTTCTTCTTGGTTTTCCATTTTATTGGCATAGAGTTGCTAGTAGTAGTCTCTTATGATGCTTTGTATTTCTGTGGTGTCCATTTTATCTTCTCGTTTTTCAATTCTAATTTTATTGATTTGAGGCCTCTCTCTCTTTTTCTTGACGTGTCTGGCCAAAGATTTCTCAATTTTGTTTATCTTCTCAAAGGACCAGCTTTTGGTTTTATTGATTTCTGCTATTGTTCTCTTTGTTTCTATTTCATTTATTTCTACTCTGATCTTTATGATTTCTCTCCTTCCACTAACTTTGGGTTTTGTTTGATCTTCTTTCTCTAGTTCCTTTAGGTGTAAGATTAGATTGTTTATTTGAGATTTTTCTTGTTTTTTGAGGTAGGTTTGTATTGCTATCAACTTCCCTCTTAGAACTGCTTTTGCTGCATGCCATATGTTTTGGATCATCTTTTTTTGTTGTTGTAATTTGTCTCTAAGTATATTTTGATTTCCTCAATGATCTCTTGGTTATTAAGTAGTGTATTGTTTAGCCTCCGTGTGTTTGTGTTTTTAACGTTTTTTTCCTGTACTTGATTTCTAATCTCATAGTGTTCTGATCGAAAAGATGCTTGATGTGATTTCAATTTTCTTAAATTTACCAAGGCTTGATTTGTGACCCAAGATGTGATCAATCCTGGAAAATGTGCCATGTGTACTTGAGAAGAAAGTGTAATCTGCTGTTTTTGTATGGAATGTCCTATAAATATCAATTAAATCTATCTGATCTATTGTGTCATTTAAAGCTTGTGTTTCCTTATTAATTTCTGTCTGGATGATCTGTCCATTGGTGTAAGTGAGGTGTTAGAGTCACCCACTATTATGTGTTACTGCTGATTTCCTCTTTTGCCTTAGGTATTGAGTTGTTCCTATATTGGGTGCATATATATTTATAATTGTTATGTCTTCTTCTCATATTGATACCTTGATCATTATGTAGTGTCCTTCCTTGTCTCTTGAAATATTCTTTATTTTAAAGTCTATTTTATCTGATACGAGTATTACTACTCCAGCTTTCTTTTGATTTCCATTTGCATGGAATATTTTTCCATCCCCTCATTTTCAGTCTGTATGTGTCCCTAGGTCTGAAGTTGGTCTCTTGTAGATAGCATATATATTGGTCTTGTTTTTGTATCCATTCAGTGAGCCTGTGCCTTTGGTTTCAGCATTTAATCCATTCATGTTTAAGGTAATTATTGATATGTAAGTTCCTATTACCATTTTCTTAATTATTAAGGGTTTGTTTCTGTAAGTCCTTTTCTTCGCTTGTGCTTCCCACTTAGAGAAGTTCCTTTAGCATTTATTGTAGAGCTGGTTTGGTGGTGCTGAATTATCTTAGCTTTCACTTGTCTGTAAAGCTTTTGATTTCTCTATCAAATCTGAATGAGATCCTTCCTGGGCAGAGTAATCTTGGTTGTAGTTTCTTCCTGTTCATCATTTTTAATATATCGTGCCAGTCCCTTCTGGTTTGTAGAGTTTCTGCTGATAAATCAGTTGTTAACCTTATGTGAGTTCCCTTTTCTGTTGTTTGTCATTTTTCCCTTGTTTCTTTCAATAATTCTTCTTTGTCTTTAATTTTTGTCAATTTGATTACCATGTGTCTCAGCATGTTTCTCCTTGGGTTTATCCTCCTGGGACTCTCTGTGCTTCCTGGACTTGGGTGGCTATTTTCTTTCCCATATTAGGGAAGTTTTCAATTATAATCTCTTCAAATATTTTCTCAGTCTTTTCTCTCTCTCTTCTCCTTCTGGGACCTCTATAATGTGAATGTTGTTGCATTTAATGTTGTCCCAGAAGTCTCTTAGGCTGTCTTCACTTCTTTTTATTCTTTTTTTTTTTTTCTTTATTCTGTTCCATGGCAGTGAATTTCACCATTGTCTTCCAGGTCACTTATCTGTTCTGCCTCAGTTGTTCTGCTATTGATTCCTTCTAGTGTAGTTTTCATTTCAGTTACTGTATTGTTCATCTCTGTTTGTTCTTTAATTCTTCTAGGTGTTTGTTCTTTAATTCTTCTATGTCTTTGTTAAACATTTCTTGCATTTTCTTGATCTTTGCCTCCATTCTTTTACTGAGGTCTCAGATCATCTTCACTATCATTATTCTGAATTCCTTTTCTGGAAGGTTGCCTATCCCCAGTTCATTTAGTTGCTTTTTTGGTGTTTTATCTTTTTCCTTCATCTGGTACAAAATCTCTGCCTTTTCATCTTGTCTATCTTTCTGTGAATGTGGTTTTCCTTCCAAAGGCTACAGAATTGTAGATCTTCTTGCTTGTGCTGTCTGCCCTCTCAGCAGAGACTTTTATTCTTGAATCAGTGTAGTTCCAATAAAATTACCATCAAACCAACTCCAACAAAATACCCATTATTTACAATTTCCAAGTATTTACCTGTGTGGAAAAAGATTGTGAAAAATGAAGGAGAGTGAGCTTGGCCAAGATGGCTGAGTAGGTAGACCCTGAGCTCACTTCCCTCTCCCAGGCACACAAAAATTGCAGCTATGTACAGAGCAACTACTAATGAGAAAACTTGCAATTGACCAGAAAATTCTTTTATATATAAAAATATAAAGGAACCACAATGAAACATGTAGGAGGGGCAGAGTCACAGTATAGTCAAGATACAACCTTGTGGGGTGACCACCAATAGGAGAATAATTATAGTTTGCAGAGTTTCTCCCCAAGGAGCAATGTGTCAGAGCCCATATCAGGCCCCTCATCCCAGAGGTCCTGTACTGAGTAGAAGAGTCCCCAGAATATTTGGTTTTGAAGACCAGTGAGGCTTACTTTTGGGGTACACAGGGAGTGGTAGGAAACAGAGACTCCACTTTTAAAGGGCACACATAAAATCTCACACTCCAGGACCCGTGGCAGAAAGAGTAATTTGAAATGTGTGAGTCAAACCCACCTCCTGATCTTGGAGCGTCTCCCAGAGATAGAAGAAGCAACTGGAGCTCATCTTGGCATATACACACTGGCAGCACCCATTTCTTGAACTTGTACTACCACATGGTTGCCATTTTGAAATCTTCCCACTAGCTTATTAGGACCAGGAATCGGCCCTGATCACCATACGTTAGGCATGAGTACTGAACACCTCAAACCAAGCAAACAGCCAGGTAGGGGCAGCAGGCTGCCTTAAGACCCCCTGAATGCACAGCTGCTGTGGATATGACCCTGTTCTACCAGAAACTACAGGACACATCTTCTCCCACCACTGGCCAGGTACCAGCTGCAGGACTCCCTGAGCTACCAGTGAGCCAGCTCTAGCTTCAGGACCAGCCTCACTCAACAGTAGTCAGGCAACAGCACCAGGATCCCCAGGACCCCAGCCCCCACCAGCAGACTAACAAACCAATGCTGTGACACCCTCAGGGCCCTGCAGCCAGAGACTCTGAGACCCATCTTTGCCTGCCAAGGACCATCTTTTTCTGCCAGAGGACCAGCATGTGCTTCAGGATCAGCCACTAAAAACTGGTGGGTAAGCATAAGCCTCAGGACCACATGGGCCTCACCCATGTCCACCAGCAGGGGTACACAAAACCCAGGACCACCTCAGTCATGCAGGCTGTTGTAGCAGGATTCAGCCCACTGACCAGCAAGCCTGCACCACCCTGAGCCCTTCAGCCAGCTTCCCTGTGATCCAGCCCCACCAGCCAGGGATCTGACACCACATTTGTGACACTTATTGCCCTGAGCCAGCAATCCCACTATACAGGTCTCCCCACCAGTGAGCCTGCACTAGCCCTGGGACCACCTGGACCCTGACCCTGACTAAAAGCCAGGTTACACTAGCTGCAGGACCACCAGGTCCCCAGGCACACCCATTATCAGAACCACACCAGATATGAGACACCTCAGGCTCCTCAGCCAGCCAATCGAAGACCCGTCCCCAAACACCAGCAGGCTGATGCTAGATCCAGAAGCAACAGCCCTGAAATGACCCACCACAGAACAGAGTTCTGCCCACCAGTAACCAGCACTAGCCCAGGATTGCCTGGGTTTCTGCAACATGCTGCCTTGTTGACCACACAACAATCTGCAATTGGCATCCATGGCACAAGTTAGGACCTGGCAACCAACCAGACCAGGAGCCAGCCACGTCTAGCAGACTACCAACCGTAGTTAACCCACCACAACAGAAGAACCCACACAGCCCACATACGGGGCACCCTATGTTCTGGTGAACAGAGGGGAGTGTGCTGCTGAGATACATAAGACTTTTCCTAGAAAAGGTCATTTCTCCAATGTCAGGACACATAAACAACCTACCAGATACACAGAACTAAAAAGAGCAAATTAGGTAAAATGAGGTGACAGAGGAACTAGTTCCAAATGAAGGAACAATAGAAAACCCTAGAAAACTAAGTAAAGTAGTGATAGAAAATCAACCCAATAATGCATTCAAGGTAATGATTGTAAATATTATCAAAGAACTGGCAAAATAAGAAGTTTAATAAAGAGTCAGATGATATAGAGAAGAACTAAATAGAGATAAATAATACAGTAACTGAACTGAAAATATACTATAAGGAATCAACTGCAGATTAAATGATGCAGAAGAATAGATCAGAAATCTGGAAGACAGATTAGTGCAAATCCCTGATTCTGAACAGAAAAAAGAAAAAGAAATGAGGACAGTTTGAGACTTCTGGCACAACATCAAGCATACTAATATTCACATTAGAGGGGTCCCAGAGGAGAAGAGAGTGAGAAAGGGGTAAAGAACATGTTTGAAGACATAAGAGCTGAAAACTTTCCTAATCTGGGAAAGAAAACAAATATTGAGGTCCAAGAAGAGCAGAGAGTCCCAAACAGGATTATCCAAAAGAAAACCACACCCACACATGATGTAATTAAAATGGCAAAAGTTAGATTAAGAAAGAATATTAAAAGCAACAAGGGAAAAGCAACAAATAACATGAAAGGCAACTCCCAGGAGACCATCAATTTCTTTTCAGCAGAAACTCTGCAGGCCAGAAGGAAGTGACACAACATATTAAAGGTGATGAAAAGGAAAAACATAAAACCAAGAATAATCTACCCAGCAAAGCTCTCATTCACTTTTGATGGAGAGATCAAAAGTTTTTACAGACAGCAAATGAATTCAGCACCAACAAACCAGCTTTACAAGAAATATTATAGGGACTTATTTAAGTTAAAATGCAAAGGCCGAGGGGGGACCTTGAAGATGGCGGAAGAGTAAGACGCGGAGATCGCCTTCCTCCCCACGGATACACCAGAAATACATCCACACGTGGAACAACTCCTACAGAACACCTACTGAAGGCTGGCAGAAGACCTCAGACCTCCCAAAAGGCAAGAAACTCCCCACGTACCTGGGTAGGGCAAAAGAAAAAACAGAGACAAAAGAATAAGGACGGCACCTGCACCAGTGGGAGGGAGCTGTGAAGGAGGAAAAGTTTCCACACACTAGGAAGTCCCTCTGCGGGCGGAGACGGCGGGAGGCGGAGGGGGCAGTTTCGGGACCGCAGAGTAGTGCACAGCGACGGGTGCAGAGGGCAAAGCGGGGAGATTCCTGCACAGAAGATCGGTGCTTACCGGCACTCACCAACCCGAGAGGCTTGTCTGCTCACCCGCCGGGGCGGGCGGAGTTCTAGTAAAATGATATTTATATATTTGTTCAACTATATAGACCAAAGTTTTTAATACATTTTAACTGATCTGTTGGATTAAGACAAAACATAGATCTTTATCATACCTAAGAGTTTCTTAATAATACATTGCATGTGTCTACCAAAGTTTACTTAACAAAATCTATAACTTGATGGTTATTTAAATTGTTTTAATTATGCAGATTTTGTATAGTACAGCTATGCAAATTGATATTTATCATGTAAATGGGGATTTATGAGTTTGATTTTGAACATAATAAGTATATTCTCATGTTAATCAAGTTGCTTCATTAGGAAATAACACTAGAAGTGGAAATGTTCATCAAATTGTGTATATAAATTACACATTGACACATATTAATGAAATACTTTCTAGAATGTTTTTTTAAAAATTTTCTACCAGAAGAAAATGAGAATACCTATTTCTTCTTATCCTTATTCAGGCTCCCTACTAGTGATATTCTTTTTTAAGTTTGGACACCATTACAGGTGAAATTTATGTTATTATTATTGTACTGATTTTTATTTTATGATTAATCATGATACAAACATCTTTTCACATATGTATTTGATAGTTTATTTTTTCTTACGTGAATTATCTGTTCATGCCTTGACCCCATTTTCATTGCGATGACTTTCTCACATTGATTTGTCATAGTTGAGATTTGAAAAGTAAATAAATTCAACAATTAATTTAAAAAAAAAATGCAAAGGCCATAACTAGATAATGAAAAATAGGAAAAGAAAAAGTCATTGGTAAAGGCAAATATACAGTAAATGTAGCAAATAAACCACATACAAAGTTCATAGAAACGTTAAAACAAAAATAGTGAAATCATCATCTCTATCTGCAATCAGTAGTTAAGGGATATATAAAAGCAAAATATTTGCATACGATGTCAAAAACAGTAACTGTAGGGAGAGAGGAGTTAAATGCAGGGTTGTTAAAATGAGTTTGGAATTAAGAAATCAGCAATTTATATACTATAATATATTTAATAACCTAAGTATTATAATATATATATCACATATAAAAAAGAACAGAATCCAAACAAAACATTAAAATACTCATCAAATCACAAGGGAAGAGAACAAAAGAAAAGAGCAAATCTAACAACAAAAAAACCCAAAAGCAATTAACAAAATGATAATAAGTCCATACCTATTAATAATTATTTTAAATGTAAATGAATTAAATGTTCCAACCAAATGAAAATAAGTGGCTGAATGGATATAAAAACAAGACCCATGTTTATGTTGCTACAAAATACTCACTAAGATTCTAAAGACATGCATAGGCTGAAAGTGAGGAGATGGAAAAATGTTTTCCATGAAAATGGAAATTAAAAAAAGGCCTAGGTAGTAATAAATATATCAATCAAAAATAGAGATTAAAACAAGTATTCTTGAGACAAAGAAGAATATTACATAATGATTAAGTCATCAGTTTAACAAGAAGGTATGACAAGTGTAAATATATATGCACCAACACTGGAGTGCTTAAATAGATAAATCAAATACTAACAGACATAAAAGGGGAAGTTGACAGTAACACAATGAAAGTATGGGACATTAACACTTCACTTAAATTAATGGACAGATCATTCAGACAGAAAATCAATAAAAATCACTGGCCTTAAATGACACAGTAGACCAAGTAAACTTAATAGATACATATAAAAGAGTCAATGCAAAGGCAGCCGAATACACAATCATTCAAGTGCAAATGAAACATTCTCCGAGATAGATCACAAGCAAAATCACAAAGCATGTCTCAGTAAATTAAAAAATATATATATATGAAATCATATCAAGCATCTTCTTTTTGACCACAGTGCCATGAGTTAGAAATCAATTATAATTTCACTTTGCTGTACAGTAGAAACTAAAATAACTTTGTAAAACAACTATAACCCAAGTAAAAAAATAAAATAATGAAAGTCACACAAAAAAGGAATGAACTACAAGAAGAACACTGCAAGCAAATACATAAATAAACACTTGGAAGCTAAACAACCAATGGATAACTGAAGAAATCAAAGAAGAAATCTGGAGACAAATGAAAACAAAAACACAATATAAAATCTATGAGAAAGTTTATAGTGAAAAAATCCCAAATCAGGAAACAAGAAAAATCTCATATTAACAACCTAAATGTACAGCTAAAGGAACTAGAAAAAGAAGAACAAACAAAACCAAAATTTAGTAAGATAAAGAAATCACAAAGATTTAAAAAAAAAAAAACAAAAGGAATAGAGACTAAAAAATACAATAGAAAAGATAAAGAGCTGACTGTTCGAAAAGATAAAATTGATAAACCTCTAGCCAGACTCACCAAAAAAAGGAGAGTGGGCACAAATAAATAATATCATAAACAAAAAAGAGGAAGTTACAACAAAAACCTCTGAAATGCAAAGGATCATAGGAAACTACTACAAACAACCATACACAATAAAATGTAAAACCTAGTAGAAATGGACAGATTCCTAAAATCTGTGCTCTCCCAATACTGATTCAGGAAGAAATAGAAAATATAAACAGACCAATTATCAGTAATGAAATTGAATCAGTAATAAAAGAACTCTCAACATACAAAATTCCAGGACCAGATAGCCCATAGGTGAATTCCACAAAACATTTAGAGAAGAGTTGACACATATCGTTCTCAAACTATTCCAAAAAAATTGCAGAGGAAGAATTGCAGGACTCAGTTTATGAGGCCAGCATCACCCAGTCACCAAACCCAGACTGAGATATCACACAAAAAAGAAAATTACAGTCTAATATTACTGATGAACATACATGCAAAAACCCTTAAAAATATTGGCAAACCAAATTCAACAATATATTAAAAGGGGTGTACACCTTGATCAAGCGGGATTTATCCCAAGAATGGAAGGATGGTTCAATATCTACAAATCAGTGAATGTGATACACAGCATTATCACATGCAGACTAAGCAACATGCTGCTACAAAACCAATGGGTCAATGACGAAATCAAAGAAGAAATCAGAAAATACCTTGAGACAAATGAAAATGAAAACACAACTTTCTGAAATATCTGGATTGCAGGAAAGCAATGCAGGTCTTCCTCAAGAAACAAGAAAAATCTCAAATAAACAACATAACCTACCACATAAAATAATTATTAAAACAACAACAACAACAAGCAAAACCCAAACTCAGCAGAAGTTAGGAAATAAAGATCACAGAGGAAATAAATAAAATAAAATTCAAAAAAAATTAAAAAGGATCAATAAAGCCAAGAACTAGTTTTTTGAAAAGATAAAATCAAAAATCCACTGTCCAGGCTTACCAAGAGGAAAAAATAGAAGACCCAAATAAACAAAGTAAGAAATGAAGGAGGAGAAATAACAACTGATACAACAGAAATACAAAAGAGAGAGAGAATTTTATAAACAGTCATATGCCAACAATCAGGTTAACCTAGAAGGAAATGGACAAATATCTAAAAAAAAAAAAAAAACAGCCTGCTGATGCTGAGTCAAGAAGAACCAGACAATTTGAACAGACTGATCCCTAGAAGTGAAATATAATCTGTAATTTAAAAACTACCTGCAAACAAAGTCCAGGTCTGGATGGCTTCACTGGGGAGTTCTACCCAACATATAATGAAGAAATTTTACCTATACTTCACAAACTGTTCCAAAAAATTGAAGCAAGGGAAAGCTTCCAAATTCATTCTACAAAACCATGGTTACCCTTATACCAAAACCAGAGAAAGACACAACAAAAACAAATAAACAAACTAACAAAAAACCTTTACAGGTCAATATATTTGATGAATATAGATGCAAAAATCCTCAGAAGTCAAGATGGTGGAGGAGTAGGAGGACATGGAGTTCATCTCTCCACACAAATGCATCAAAAATACATCTACAAATGGAACAATTTACACAGAGCACTGGCTGAACACTAGCAGAGGACCTTGGACACCTAAAAGGACAAGAAAGATCCCCGCCTAACCAGGTAGGATGAAAGAAAGAAGGGAAAAGGAAGAGGAGAGGAAGTGGTACAGGACCTGAGCCCCTGGGGGATGGAGCTGAAGGAGAGGAGAACTTCCTGCATCTGGGGAACCCATCTCACTGGTGAGGAGGTCAGTTGGAACAGAAGGGGAGTTTTGGAGCGTATCGGAGGAGAGCACAGCAATTGGTCTGTGGCTGGCAGGGCAGAGTGAGACCTACACATATCATGCATGCCACAACCCTGCATGCTCTGGCCTGAGACTTGTGTCCACTGGTGTAGTTGTGGTCCAGGTGCTGGAATATGGGGTTTGGAGAGCAAACCTGGGGAGAGGACTGCTGTTGGCTGGGAGGAGACAGCCTGAGACAATGTAAGTGAGAAAATCCACAACCACAAATTCTTGTGGAGGAAACCCAGATTGCCATAGAAATGAAGCACAATTCTTGAGTGACATGCAAGGGATGTGACCACCATTACAGCCTCTCTCCTTACGCACTGGGTCCTGCTTCCCAAGCCACTAAGGAGGGCCCCTGCCAGGGCTGACTCTCTAGTACCCTTGGCCACCTGTTCCTCCTTGTACCATTACCACCAGTGATGGCTCTCTTCACCCCATGGCCAGGCAATAGGAAGTGCCCCTGCCTTGGAGGGCTCTCTCATACGCCCTTGCCTATGGCCAAGCACTAGGAAGGGCCCACACAGGGGCCAGCTCTCTCATGCCAGCTGGCTCCCACATGTGCCCCATCACAACTGGGCCTGACTCCCTCACTCCAATGTCCAGGTACAGAGGGGCCCACATTGAGGCAAGCTCTCTCACACCTGCAGCCACTGGCCACACCACATGCCCTGTTGTCTCTGGGCCTGGCTCTCCTGCACCTGCTGCTGAGCACAATGAAGTCCCCCTGCTGGGGACTGGTTTTCTTGTGTTTGTGGCCACCAGCTACCCCAAACACCCCATCCCCACTGGGGTTCCTGTGACCCTGACCACCACCACCTCCATGCCCCCCTCACCAGGGTGGACTCGTGTGCTCTGGCAGAGCTTCAGGAGCAGAACCCTGTGGGTGGCCCACAAGCAGAGGTGGGCTGAAGCCACAACTGAGTCCCAGGGACAATGTGACTAGGGAAGAAAAGCTGAAATCTGTCCTCACAGCTGTGCGAACCATGAATTGGCACCCCCACGACTAGCCTTGTAAACTCAGCACCTACAGAACATTTGAACAGACAACAAATGCTCCTGAAGCCAAGATGGCCCTAGCTCTAACAGCTGTAGACTTTGAGAGCACATACACATGGGTGTTGGGCAAGGCTAGAGTTGGTGCTGGCCCCATAGCACCCACAGTGGGTCCAGATCAATGATTACTACAATCTTGGGAGCTGACTTCAGTGTATCTATGCTGGTGGCCTGGTGAAAAAAATGTCTGAAGGTACCAGGGCTAATTGTCAGTGTACTGACAGTTAAGGTGGGGCTGAGAGCAGTGCCAACAACAGTGTAATCTGAGAGCTCACACAACAGGTGAAAGGTGACACAACAGAGCACACCCACAGGTGTACAGCTCCAGAGGAGGAATACTCAGTTGCTTCTCTCCCAGTGGGAGTGCTCCAATCTCACCTACTTCGCACCACAGATCATAAACACAGCTAAGAAACAGATCTGGGGGCCTCTACTCCAACAACTAGGGAGCAGAACACTCCTCTGATAGGGCAGTGATAATCACAGAGCAAAGGGAGGGCCTCACTCAGTATCTGGTGCAGGCACTGGTTACCACAACATCAGTCAAACCTCCTATAAAGGGGTAATGACCAGCACACACTGAGGAAAGAGGTGGCAGAAATCTATACTAAAAACAACGCTCACACCAAAAAATATTAAACCCACACAGACTACAAAGGGATGTTTCCACATAAAATAACCCTCAAAGACAAACTGAAGGTCTGGCATCAAACAGAAGAACGCTGAGAGCATTTAGCCTTGAAGACCAGCAGAGACTGAGTTCAAGATTTCCACAGGGCTAAAGGAAACAGAGGCTCCACTCTTACAGGGTGCAAAGAAGTTCTCAGGTGTACTGAGACCCAGCACAAAACAGTACTTCAATAGGAACTTGGGCTACACCTACCTAGTGGTATTAGAAGGTCTCCTAGGGAGGCAAAGTTTGCCCTTAGGGTGAGGACAGGGACACTGGTAGCAGAAGCCCCAGGGAATATTAATCAGAGTGAATTTTCTCAGAGGTCCACATTTTGGCACCAAAAACTGGTCCCACCAAACAAACTGTAAGATCCAGAGATGGAAAGTCTCAGGCCAAACAACCACCAAGATAGGAACACAGCCCCACCTATCAGAAGACAGGCTGCTAAAGATGTACCAAGCACACAGCCACCTCAAAACACAACCTTTGACACGACCCTGCCCATCAGAGGGACAAGACCCAGCTCCACCTCTAAGAAGGCAGGCACCAGTCCCTGGACCAACCTCACAAACCGACAGGCAAACACAAGAAGCAAGAGGAATTACCATTCTGCAACCTGTGGAAAGGAGACCACACACACAGAAAGATAAAAAAGAGACAAGAGAGAAATATGTTGTAAATGAAGGAAGAAGGTAAAAACTTCTAAATGAAAAATGAGATAAGCAATCTACTTGAAAAATAATTCAGAGTAATGATAGTAAAGATGATCTGATCCAAAATCTCATTTAAAAAAAAAAGGAGGCACAAATCGAGAAGATACAAGAAATGTTTAAAAAGGAGCTAAAAGATTTGAAGAACAAACAGAAATGAACAATACAATAACTGAAATGAAAAATACACTAGAAGGAATCAAGAGCAGAATAACTGAGGCAGAAGGAAGAATAAGTGAGCTGGAAGACAGAGTGGTGAAAATCACTGCCACAGAAAAGAATAAAACAAAAAAATGAGAAGAAATGGAAAAAGTCTCAACAGCGTCTGGGACAACACTAAATGCACCAACATTGGCATTATAGGGTTTTAGGAGGAAAAGAGAAAAAAGAAGGGCCTGAGAAAATATTTGAAGATATTATAGTAAAAACTTCCCTAACACGAGAAAGGAAATTCTCACACAAGTACCAGAAGTACAGAGAATTCCATACATGATGAACCTGAGGAGGAACATGCTGAGAAACATATTAACAAAACTGACAAAAATTAAAGACAAAGAAAAATATTAAAAGCAACAAGGTAGGCTTTCGGGAATATGGCGGAAGAATAAGATGCGGAGATCACCTTCCCCCCCACAGATACACCAGAAATACATCTACACGTGGAACAACTCCTACAGAACACCTACTGAATGCTGGCAGAAGACCTCAGACATTCCAAAAGGCAAGAAACCCCCCATGTACCTGGGTAAGGCAAAAGAAAAAAGAATAAACAGAGACAAAAGGATAGGGATGGGACCGGCACCAGTGGGAGGGAACTGTGAAGGAGGAAAGGCTTCCACACACTAGAAGGCCCCTTCGCAGGCAGAGACTGGGGATGGCGGAAGGGGAAAGCTTCGGAACCTCTGAGGAGATCACAGTAACAGGGGTTCGGGGGGCAAAGCGAAGAGATTCCCGCACAGAGGATTGGCGCCGACCTGCACTCAACAGCCCGAGAGGCTTGTCTGCTCTCCCACCTGGGCGGGCAGGGCTGGGAGCTGAGGTTCAGGCTTCGGTCGGAGGCAGGGAGAGGACTGGGTTTGGCGGCATGAACACAGCCTGCAGGGGGTTAGTGCACCACGGCTGGCCAGGAGGGAGTCCGGGGAAAAGTCTGGACCTGCCGAAGAGGCAAGAGACTTTTTCTTCCCTCTTTGTTTCCTGGTGCGCGAGGAGAGGAGATTAAGAACGCTGCTTAAAGGAGCTCCAGAGACAGCCGTGAGCCGAGGCTAAAAGCACGGATCCCAGAGAAAGGCATGAGGTGCTAAGGCTGCTGCTGCCACCACTAGAAAGCCTGTGTGTGAGCACAGGTCACTATCCACACCCCTCTTCCAGAGATCCAGTGCAGCCCGCCACTGCCAGGGTCCCGGCAACCAGGGACAACTCCCCCGGGAGAACACACAGCGACCTCAGGTTGGTGCAACGTCATGCCGGCCTCTGCCACAGCAGGCTCGCCCCACACTCTGTGCCCCTCCCTCCACCCGGCCTGAGTGAACCAGAGCCCCAGAATCAGCGGCTCCTTTAACCCCGTCCTGTCTCAGCAAAGAACAGACACCCTCCAGCGACCTACACGCAGAGGCGGGGCCAAATACAAAGCTGAGCCACTGGGAGCTGTGAGAACAAAGAAGAGAAAGGGAAATCTCTCCCAGCAGCCTAAGAAGCAGTGGATTAAAGCTCCACAATCAATTTGATGTACTCTGCATTTGTGGAATACATGCATAGACAACTAATCATCCCAAATTAAGGAGGTGGACTTTGAGAGCAAGATTTATGATTTTTTTCCCCTTTTCCTTTTTTTTGTGAGTGTGTATGTTTATGCTTCTGTATGAGATTTTGTCTGTATAGCTTTGCTTCCACCATTTCTCCGAGGGTTTTATACGTCCATTTTTTTGTTTTGTTTTTTTTTAAATTTTTTTCATAATAATTGCTTTTTATTTTAATAACATTATTTTATTTTACTTTATCTTCATTCTTTCTTTCCTTCTTTCCCTCCTTTAGACAACGAATCATCCAAAATTGAGGAGGTGAACTTTGAGAGCAAGATTTATGAATTTTTCCCCTTTTCCTCTTTTTGTGAGTGTATACGTGTATACTTCTATGTGAGATTTTGTCTGTATAGTTTTGCTTCCACCATTTGTCCTAGGGCTCTATCTGTCCATTTTTGTTCTCTTAATTATTTTTTTATTTTAATAACTTTATTATATTTTATCTTACTTTATTTTATTTTACTTTATCTTCTTTCCTTTTTTCCTTCCTTCCCTCCTTCCTTCCATCCTTCCTTCCTCACTACCTCCCTCGCTCCTTTCCTCCCTCCTTTCTTTCTTTCAACTTCTACTAATTCTTTCTTTCTACTTTTTCTCCCTTTTATTCTGAGCCGTGTGGATGAAAGGCTCTTGGTGCTGCAGCCAGGAGTTAGTGCTGTGTCTCTGATGTGGGAGAGACACCTTCAGGACACTGGTCCACAAGAGACCTTCCAACTCTACATTATATCAATGGCAAAAACAATGGCAAGATGCAGAGATCTCCATCTCAACACCAACACCCAGATTCACTCAACAACCAGAAGCTACAGTGCTGGACACCCTATGCCAAACAACTAGCAAAAGAAGAACACAACCCCACCCATTAACAGAGAGGCTGCCTAAAATCATAATAAGTCCACAGACACCCCAAAACACACCAGCAGACGTGGATATGCCCAAAAGAAATACAGGATCCAACCTCATCCACCAGAACACAGGCACTAGTCCCCTCCACCAGGAAACCTACACAACCCACTGAACCAACATTAACCACTGGGGACAGACACTAAAAACAGCGGGAACTACAAACCTGCAGCCTGAAAAAAGGAGACCCAAAACACAGTAAGATAAGTAAAATGAGAAGACAGAAAAACACAGAGCAGATGAAGGAGCAAGATAAACACCCACCAGACCTAACAAATGAAGAGGAAATAGGCAGTCTACCTGAAAAAGAATTCAGAATAATGATAGTAAAGATGATCCAAAATCTTGGAAATAGAATGGACAAAATGCAAGAAACATTTAAAAAGGAGCTAGATGAAGTAAAGATGAAACAAACAATGATGAACAACTCAATAAATGAAACGAAAAATACTCTAGATGGGATCAATAGGAGAATAACTGAGGCAGAAGAATGGATAAGTGACCTGGAAGATAAAATAGTGGAAATAACTACTGCAGAGCAGAATAAAGAAAAAAGAATGAAAAGAACTGAGGACAGACTCAGAGACTTCAGGGACAACATTAAACGCACCAACATTCGAATTATAGGGGTTCCAGAAAAAGAAGAGAAAAAGAAAGGGACTGAGAAAATATTTGAAGAGATGATAGTAGAAAACTTGCCTAATATGGGAAAGGAAATAGTTAATCAATTGCAGGAAGCGCAGAGTCCCATACAGGATAAATCTAAGGAGAAATACGCCAAGACACATATTAATCAAACTGTCAAAAATTAAATACAAAGAAAACATTAAAAGCAGCAAGGGAAAAACAACAAATAACACACAAGGGAATCCGCATAAGATTAATATCTGATCTTTCAGCAGAAACTCTGCAAGCCAGAAGGGACTGGCAGAACATAATTAAAGTGATGAAGGAGAAACATTTACAACCAAGATTACTCTAACCAGCAAGGATCTCATTCAGATTTGATGGAGAAATTAAAACCTTTACAGACAAGCAAAAGCCGAGAGAGTTCAGCACCACCAAACCAGCTCTACAACAACTGCTAAAGGATCTTCTCTAGGCAAGGAACACAAGAGAAGGAAAAGACCTACAATAATGAACCGAAAACAATTAAGAAAATGGGAATAGGAACATACATATCGATAATTACATTAAATGTAAGTGGATTAACTGCTCCACCCAAAAGACACAGATTGGCTGAATGGATACAAAAAAAAAGATCCATGTATTTGCTGTTTGCAAGAGACCCACTTCTGACATAGACACACATACAGACTGAAAGGAAGGGGATGGAAAAAGATATTCCATGCAAATGGAATACCAAAAGAAAGCTGGAGTAGCAATTCTCATATCGGACAAAGTAGACTTTAAAATAAAGACTATCAGGAGAGACAAAGAAGGACACTACATAATAATCAAGCGATTGATCCAAGAAGAAGATATAAAAATTGTAAATATTTATGCACCCAACATAGGAGCACCTCAATACATAAGGCAAATACTAACAGCGATAAAAGGGGAAACTGACAGTAACACATTCATAATAGGGGACTTTAACACCCCACTTTCACCAATGGACAGATCATGCAAAATGAAAATGAATAAGGAAACACAAGCTTTAAATGATACATTAAACAAGATGGACTTAATTGAAATTTATAGGACGTTCCATCCAAAAACAACAGAATACACATTTTTCTCTAGTGCTCATGAAATATTCTCCAGGATAGATCATACCTTGGGTCACAAATCAAGACTTTGTAAATTTAAGAAAATCGAAATTGTATCAGGTATCTTTTCCGACCACAATGCTATGAGACTAGATATCAATTACAGGAAAAGACCTGTAAAAAATACAGACACATGGAGGCTAAACAATACACTACTTAATAACGAAGTGATCTCTGAAGAATTCAAAGAGGAAATTTAATAATACCTAGAAACAAATGACAATGGAGACACGATGACCGAAAATCTATGGGATGCAGCAAAAGCAATTCTAAGAAGGAAATTTATAGCAATAGAATCCTACCATAAGAAACAGGAAATATCTCAAATAAACAACATAACTTTGCACCTAAAGCAATTAGAGTAAGAAGAACAAAAATACCCCAAAGTTAGCAGAAGGAAAGAAATCATAAAAATCAAATCAGAAATAAATGATAAAGAAATGAAGGAAACGATAGCAAAGATCAATAAAACTAAAAGCTGGTTCTTTGAGAAGATAAAAAATATTGATAAACCGTTAGCCAGACTCATCAAGAAAAAAAGGGAGAAGACTCAAATCAATAGAATTAGAAATGAAAAAGGAGAAGTAACAATTGACACTGCAGAAATACAAAAGATCATGAGAGATTACTACAAGCAACTCTATGCCAATAAAATGGACAACCTGGAAGAAACGGACAAATTCTTAGAAATACACAACCTGCCAAGGTTAAATCAGGAAGAAATAGAAAATATGAACACATGAATAACAAGCACTGAAATTAAAACTGTGATTCAAAGTCTTACAACAAAAACCCAGGACTGATGAGTTCACAGGCGAATTCTGTCAAACATAGGTGTTAACTCTTCTGTAAATGTTTGATAGAATTTGCCCATGAAGCCATCTGGTTCTGAACTTTTGTTTGTTGTGATTTTTAAAATCACAGTTTCAACTTCAGTACTTGTCTTGGTCTGCTCATATTTTCTATTTCTTTGTGGTCCAGTCTTGGGAGATAGTACTTTTCTATGAATTTGTCCATTTCTTCCAGGTTGTCCATTTTATTGTCTTATAGTTGCTTATGGTAGTCTCTCATGATCCTTTGTATTTATGTGGTGTCTTTTGTAACTTCATTTTTCATTTCTGATTTTATTGATTTGAGCCCTCTCCCTTATTTTCTTGTTCAGTCTGGGTAAAATTTATCAATTTTGTCATTTCCTTCTACTAACTTTGGGTTTTGATTGTTCTTCTATCTCTAGTTTCTTTAGGTGTAAAGTTATGTTGTTTATTTGAGATTTTTCTTGTTCCCTGAGGTAAGATTGTATTGCTATAAACATCCCTCTTCGAACTGATTTTGCTGTGTCCCATAGGTTTTGGATCATCATGCTTCCATTTTCATTAGTCAACAAGTATTTTTTAAATTTCATCTTTGATTTCTTCAGTGAACCATTTCTTGTTTAGTAGCATATTGTTAGCCTCTACGTTTTTGTGATTTTTACAAGCTTTTCCTTGTAGTTGATTTCTAATCTCATAGTGTGGTTGGAAAAGATGCTTGATATGATTTCAATTTTCTTAATTTTACTGAGTCTCACATTGTGACCCAGCATGTGACGCATCCTCGAAAAGGTTCCATGTGTACTTGAGAAGAATGTGTATTCTGCTGCTTTTGGATGGAATGCTGCATAATCAGTTAAATCCAACTGCTCCAATGTGTCATGTAACACAAGTGTTTCCTTATTGATTTTCTGTCTGGATGATCTGTTCATTAATGAAAGTGAGGTGTTAAAAGTCCCCCACTATTACTGTGTTACTGTTGATTTCTCCTCTTTTGGCTGTTAGTATTTGTCTTATATATTGAGGTTCTCCTATGTTGGGTGCATATATATTTACAATAGTTATATCCTCTTCTTGGACTTATCCCTTGATGATTATGTAGTGTCCTTCTTTATCTCTTGTAACAGTCTTTTTTGATATATATACAGCAGGTTATTATTAGTTATCTATTTTATACATATTGGTGTATATATGTCAATTCCAATCTCCCAATTCATCCCAACACCACCCTGCCTTTTCCCCCTTGGTGTCCATACTTTTTTGCTCTACATCTGTGTCTCTATTTTTATCTTGCAAACCAGTCCATCTGTACCATTTTTCTAGATGCCACATATATGTGTTAATATTCGATATTTGTTTTTCTCTCTCTGACTTAGCTTCACTTCGTATGTCAGTTTCTAAGCCCATTCAAGTCTCTACAAATGACCCAATTTCGTTCCTTTTATGGCTGAGTAATATTCCATTGTATATATATGTCACATCTTTATCCATTCATCTGCTGATGGGCATTTAGTTTTCTTCCATGACCTGGCTATTGTAAATAGTGCTGCAGTGAACATTGGGGTGAATATGTCTTTTTGAATTATGGTTTTCTCTGAGTATATGCCCAGCACTGGGATTGCTGGATCATATGGTAATTCTATTTTTAGGTTTTTAAGGAACCTCCATACTGTTCTGCACAGTAGCTCTATCAAATTACATTCCCACCAGCAGTGCAAGAGAGTTCCCTTTCCTCCAAACCCTCTCCAGCATTTGTCGTTTGTAGATTTTCTGATGATGCCCATTCTAACTGGTGTGAGTTGATACCTCAATGTAGTTTTGATTTGCATTTCTCTAATAATTGGTAATGTTGAGCAGCACTTCATGCACATCTTGGCTATCTCTATGTCTTCTTTGAGGAAATGTCTATTTAGGTCTTCTGCCCATTTTTTGGTTGGATTGTTTGTTTGTTTTTTTAATATTGAGCTGTATGAATTGTTTATATATTGGGGAGATTAATCCTTTGTCGACTGATTCATTTGCAAATATTTTCTCCTATCTGAGGATTGTCTTTCCAACTTGTTTATACTTTCCTTTGCTGTGAAAAGTTATTAAGCGTCATTAGGTCCCATTTGTTTATTTTTGTTTTTATTTCTATTACCCTAGGAGGTGAGTCAGGAAAGATCTTGCTGTGGTTTATGTCAAAGGGTGTTCTTCCTAAGTTTTCCTCTAAGAGTTTCATAGTGTCTGGGCTTACATTTAGGTCTCAAATCCATTTTGCGTTTATTTTTGTGTATGGTTTTAGAGAGTGTTCTAATTTCATTCTTTTACATGTAGCTGTCCAGTTTTCCCAGCACCACTTATTGAAGAGACTATCTTTTCTCCATTGTATATCCTTGCCTCCTTTGTCATAAATTAGTTGACCATATTGTTCCTATTTCATTTATTTCTGCTCTGATCTTTATGATTTCTTTCCTTCTGCTAACTTTGGGTTTTGTTTGTTCTTTCTCCAGTTACTTTAGGTGAAAGTTCAGATTGTTTACTTGAGAGTTTTCTTGTTTCTTGAGGTAGGCTTGTACAGCTATAAACTTCCCTCTTAGAACTGCTTTTGCTGCATCCCATCGATTTTGGATCATTGTGTTTTCATTGCCATTTTTCTCTAGGTATTTTTTGATTTCTCTTTGATTTCTTCAGTGATCTCTTGATTATTTAGTAATGTATTCTTTAGCCTCCTTGTGTTTTTGTTTTTTACATTTTTCCCTCTAATTCATTTCTAATCTCATAGTGTTGTGATTTGAAAAGGTGCTTGTGATGATTTCAATTTTCTTAAATTTACTGAGGCTTCATTTGTGACCCAATATGTGATCTATCCTGGAGAATGTTCTGTGTACACTTGAGAAGAAAGTGTAATCTGCTGTTTTGGGATGGACTGTCTATAAACATCAATTAAATATATCTGGTCTATTGTGTTACTTAAAGCTTGTGCTTTCTTATTAATTTTCTGTCTGGATGATCTGTCTATTGGTGTAAGCGAGGTGTTAAAATCCCCCACTATTATTGCGTTACTGACAATTTCCTCTTTTATAGCTGTTAGAATTTGCCTACGTATTCAGGTGCTCCTATGTTGGGTGCATATATATTTATAATTGTTATATATTCTTCTTGGTTTGATCCCTTGATCATTATGTAGTGTCCTTACTTGTCTCTTATAAAGTTCTTTATTTTAAAGTCCATATTATCTGAAATGAGTATTGCTACTCCATCTTTCTTTTGATTTCCATTTTCATGGAATATATCTTTCCATCCCCTCACTCTCAGTATATATGTGTCCCTAGGTCTGACGTGGGTCTCTTGTAGACAGCATATGTATGGGTCTTGTTTCTGTATACATTCAGTGAGCCTATGTCTTTTGGTGGGAACATTTAATCCATTCATGTTTAAGGTTATTATTGATATGTATATTCCTATTATCATTTTTTAATTGTTTTGGGGTTTTTTTTGGTAGATCCTTTTCTTCTCTTGTGTTTCCCACTTAGAGAATTTCCTTTAGCATTTGTTGTGGAGCTGGTTTGGTGGTGCTGAATTCTCTTAGCTATTGCTTCTCTGTAAGACTTTTGATTTCGCAGTTGAATCTCAATGAGATCCTTGCTGGGTAGAGTAGTCTTGCTTCTAAGTTCTTCCCTTTCATCACTTTAAATATATCATGCCACTCCCCTCTGACCTGCAGAATTTCTACTGAAAAAATCAGCTGATAATCTTATGGCAATTCCCTTGTATTTTATTTGTTGCTTTTTCCTTGTTGCTTCTAATATTTTTTCTTTGTCTTTATTTTTTTTCAATTTGATTACTATATGTCTCAGTGTGTTCCACCCTGCGTTTATTTTGCCTGGGACTATCGGTGCTTCCTGCACTTGGTTGAATGTTTCCTTTCCCATGTTAGCTAAGTTTTCAGCTATTATCTCTTCAAATATTTTCACAGACCATTTTTCTCTCTCTCTTCTCTTTCTTTTCTCCTTAGCTCTTCTAGGTCTTTGTTAAATATTTCTTGTATCTTCTCGACCTGTTCCTCCACCCTTTTTCTGAGATCTTGGACTATCTTTACTATAATTACTCTAAATTCTTTTTCAAGTTGATAGCCTTCCTCCCCTTCACTTAGTTGTTCTTCTGAGTTTTTATCTTGTCCCTCTATCTGGGACATATTCTGCTGTCTCATTTTGTCAAACTTTCTGTGATGGTGATTTCATTCCCCAGGCTACAGGGTGGTAGTTTTTTTTTTTGTTTCTGCTATCTGCCCCTTCGTGTGTGAATATATCTAAGAGGCTTGTGCAGGACTCCTGGTGGAAGGGACTGGTTTCTGCCTACTGGTGTGTGGAGCTGGTTCTTTTCTCTCTGATGGGCAAGACAATGTCAAGTGGTGTATTTAGTGGGCAGCTCTGTACTCAGGAAGACTTTAAGCCCTGTAGCTGATGGGCATGACTGCATTCCTGCTGTGTTAGTTTTTGAGCTCAGGCATCCCAGCACTGGAGCCTGCAGGATGTAGGGTGAAGCCAGTTCTTTGTGAGAAAATGGCAGGCTCCAGAGGGCTCATGCCAATGAGTACACCCCAGAACTAGTGCTGCCAGTGTCTTTGTCCTCTCAGTGATCCACAGCAACCCCCGCCTCTGCAGGTGACCCTCCAACGTTATCAGGTAGATCTGGCTCAGGCTCTTATGAGAAGACTGCTTTACTTCCTGGGTCCTATTGTGCATGAGACCTTGTGTGCCCACTCCAAGAGTGGAATTTATATTTCCCCCAGTCCTGTAGAATTCCTGCAATCAAACCCCACTGGCCTTCAGTGTCAGATTCTCTGGCAGTTCCTCCTCCCATTGCCAGACCTTCAGGTTGATGAGTCTGATGTGGGGCTCAGAACTTTCACTCCTGTTGGAGAATTTCTTCTGTGGTATAATTATTTTCCAGTTTGTGGGTTGCTCACCCTGTGTGTATGGGATTTTATTTTATTGAGTTGTGCCCCTCTTACCATTTTGTTTTGGCTTCTTCTTGTCATTGGACACAGGGTATCTTTTTTGGTAGGTTCCAGCTTTTTTGTTGTTGTTTTTGATGGTTCTTCAGCAGTTAGTTGTGATTTAGGTGTTTTCTTAAGAAGAGGTGAGCTTATGTCCTTCTACTCCACCATCTTGTCTCTGTCTGACTTTACATTTTATAAAAATGATCTAACATTTTGAAGTTAGCCTTCCTCTGTGAAAGGAGAACCAAAGAGAATATACTAAACTGGAGTACAACAAAGAACTAAAAACCAAATATGATGATATTAAAATTTCAGAATTCTACAAGCTCCTCCAAAGAAGTCACACTAAATACAAAAGCAACTATACTAAAATACTATCCATATTCAGAATCACCTATATTAGTTGTTTTCAAATTATGAAAATGAATAAAACTAAGCATTATCTCCACTTAAAATATTACAATTGAATATTTATTTTACTTTGAAATTCAAAATGCAAGAATAACAGTCATATTCATTTTATTTTAAAAAAAAACCTTAAATGTTTGGGTTTCAAATCAAAGAAATAAACTATGAAAGACAATAAATAATTATGATGTATTTGTATTTTTCATTTTTGAATTTTAAAAAATCTTTAGTTCACATATTTCTACGTTATCAATTTTCATCCTTTATCACTTCTTTATGTTTTCCACCTGACCATGTTAACCCTATATGACATCTCAGTCACTTATTTTACCTTTTGATCTACTTCCTAGATATCAACATTTTTAGGTGTCTACAGTATATCAAATTCAACACCTTTAAAAGTGGACTTAGAAGACCTGCCTCAGGGATGCAGGCATAATAGCCACTACTTTTGACCAGCCATTTAAACTGATTCCAAATCTGCAGACCACATAGAATATCTCCTTCTCCATTACCCCATTCATCCAACTTTCTTCACAATAGCTCTCATATGTATCTTCTTCCTGGTTACATTGTCTTGGTTTAGTTCTCAGTCATTGTCACATCAAGTGTTATTTGAAAGATGTCCTGCCTGTGGATTATTCACCCTCAGTCCATCCTCTAAAATATTCCAGAGTAAATCTGTTTCAATATACATATGATCAGGTCCTTCATCTGCTCACATGCTGTTATTAACCTTGCACAGCTTTTGACCAACCATTGTATAAAGATTGTGCTCCCAGCCTGTCAAAGAGTCCTTGTGGTCTCTTCCCACCTTAAATCTCACAGTCCTGATCCTTATTCCTCTTCACCACCCATATTTTCAAATAGTTAACTGATTGTACAATGCGCTGCAAAGTTATTTACCTTTCCCCCACATTATTTTCTTAGCTCATGACTAGAATGCCCTTCTGCTCCATTTCCATTTGTTGAAATATTAGCTTCCTTCAAGGTCCTTCTCAAAAGCTCTCCTCAATTAAGCATACATTGAACTTTCTTAGTGAAATAACTATATTTTGTTAAGGTAATCCTATTATAAGTAACCATATATTTAACTGTTACCTGTCACTTTATTATAGTAACTTCTGTAAATTTCCTCTTGCCCCTATCAGACGAGAAATTTTTTAGAGACAAGAATTGTTTCGCCTTAACTTTGACTCATAGTGATTCACTCTTCATGGCTTAATGGAATTGAGGTTGTACGTTAAAGGAGGAGAAAATGAACCTTTAAAGGATCCATAAGTAGCTTTTGGTCTATAAACTCCTGAAAAGATTTCCAAAATTCTATTGGTATTGTAGGTATGTAACTACAGAGGGCATTTGTCATTATTCAGCTATTCTGCAACTTCCCCTTTCTATTATCACCTTGTTTCTGACTGGGGCAATCACGCACACCCCATTATATGCAGTCTTCATAGATGGGTAATTCAAAAATTTGGCTTCTCTGTTCCTTCTGGCTGTATCTAAGCCAGAGCAAAGAGCTTAATGTTAGCCAGTTGGATGGTTCCTCTTGAGGCTTAAATGTTGATCCAGGGATGAAAGGATGGAGAGAAGAGTTTAAAGTTATTCACTGCAGTGGTAGCAGCAGAAGCAATAAAGCAATGGTGGCAATAATTGCATCCTGGCAAGAATGATAGCCCCAAGGCCACTGCTATGCTTCCAACATCCTTCTCAGTCCTCCAGATTCACTTAAATTCACACCTGCTTTGTCAGGTGTCCACGGCTTCCATAATCCTGTCAATATTCTGCTAGTAAATTCCCTTTTTCTTATTTCTTAGGGTTGATGTCTATTGTTTACAACTAATAGTTCTAATATATCACATACGTTTTCTGGGAAGAAATTTGTAGCTATTAGACAAATTCTCAAAAGAATATATGATTCCTTCAAAATATCAGAACTACTATGTTAAAATTTCCAGGCTGTAGCTTGTAAAGAGAAGAATCTGATGATGTCATGATTCCATGCACATGGCAGCTATTCAGTAATTATTTTTTGTCATAGTTTAAGTACTCATTAGAAAAGCCTTATAGATAGCTGTTAGTAACAACCAAGAAAATGATGATGAATTTAAATAAAACAATGTCTCCATTTCTTAGTTATCTTATAGACTAAGACCTCCTTTACAGAATACATGGAAACTGCTGCTTAACAATATCTGGTGACCTGAAGCAGCAAAGATGTATAAAAGCACCAAAATCTTTACTTAATCTGTCCCTTTCCCTCTAATGATGATAACAAAAAAGTGAAGAAATCACACTTTGAAACAGAAATCCATTGTTTTTCTCTTTGAATTTCTTATTTCTTTCTTCTTATCACATATTTTGTCATGCTATAACATTGACTCCTGCTCTTAGAAATCTAAAACTGTTAGGATGTTAAGTTCAATGTGAATCTGCAAGATCCATATGAGCTTAAAATTCAACTAGTTTTTAACATACTTTTATTTCTCACACCCTTTTATGGCAGGAGAAAAATAAGTTTATAAAAAGATTTTATGAACTGAACTTCACTGTTGTAAAACATGTTTGATGGATCCTAAGAATTTGATTTCTTATAGAATTCTAGAAAGTCTTGGGTTTTTTTTTCCAAAGAACATAATTTATTTCTCAGCCTTTCAGTATAAAGTCTAACTTTTTCCAAAGTGTAACACAAACTGGGGACTAGACTTCTAAATAATCAATACTTGATTGACCAATTAATTGATCTATTGATATCTTGATTATGATATGAAGGTCCTGTGCCTATGGCTTGAGGAAAGCCTTATACTGGATCTGAATATTTGCTTACAACTGTGGTAAAGTGAAAGAGGGTATCTAATTGCATGTTCCATATTTCCAACCATGTAAGTTCCATGCCCTATCTTGTACTTAGAACAGGGGAAGGTAACCTTTAGCTCATGGGCTACAATTGGCCTGTCATTTTCTTTTGTAAATAAAGTTTATTGGAACACAGCCATACTCATTCACTTACATATTGTGCATAACTGCTTTTGTGCTAAAATGGCAGAGTTGAGTAGTTGCGAGTAGTTGCAACAGAGACCATGTGACCCAAAAAGCTAAAAATATTTATTATCTGGCCTTTACAGAAAATTCTTGCTGTACCTTGGCCTAGAACATTGTCTCTCCATCAAGAATATAATTACATCCAATGAGGGTGTTATTCAGCCTTAAAAATTAAAGAAATCTTGACATTTGGGATAACATGGATGAACCTGGAGGACCTTCTATTAAATGAAATAAACCAGTCACAGAAAGACAAGTACTGCATGATATCACTTGTATAGGGAATATAAGAAAGTTGAACTCATAGTAACAGAGAGTAAAATAGTGTTTAGCAGGTGCTGAGGAGGTGGGGGAAATGTTGATCAAAAGATACAAACTTTCAGTTATAAGATGAATATGTTCTGAAGACCTAATGTACAGCATGGTGACTATAGTTAATAATAACATATTATACACTTGACATTTGTTAAAAGAGTAAATCTCAAGTGTTCTCACCACACAAAAAAGTAACTATATGAAATGATGGGTATGTTAACAATATCAAAAACAACACATTGTATACCTTAAATACAGCATTTTTTATTTGTTAATAAAAAAAGAAAGAAACCTGTTTCTCATAGCTAGAATGAAAATAAGACATGGATTTCTGTGTCAGTTTTGTTTATTGCCATATATATACAGCATCTAGACTGGTGCCTGGCCTGTAATAGTATTCAACCAATATTTGTTCAATGGAAATAAATGATATGTACAACTTCTAGGTTAATAAAACATTTCCTGATAATCTAGAGAAGGTCATTTTTTCACCCAACAAATAGTTTTTTTGTATTTCATTGATGATTTTGGGACTGTGCTAGTACTTATAGTGGGAAAAAACAAAAATGAAAACATAATCTTACCTTCATGGGGATTATAGTCTAGTGTGGAATCACTGAAAAAACAACCAAAAATACAAAAATTACGTGCACACAGACACAGTGGTCAGCAAGAAGCTGTTCAGATCACACATGAAGTTGCAAGGTAATATCTACAAGCAGCCTGTTCTCTGTTGTTCTGCATTGAAAGGGGAAAGAAGGGTGGGACTGACACAGTCAGACCAGTTCTTCTTCCTTTTGAATTAAGTTAGGCAGCAGGTAGGAAGCACAAGTAAAATATTTTCCTGGAGAATGGTAGAGTTTAGATTTGGAATCTGGCAGGAAAGTAATTTTTCTGAAGTACTTCCATGGCTGCTTTCAGTAAGGTTCTCATCAGCCCTGATGCAGGTTTCCCTTGATGATGCCTTTATTCCTGACTTGGAGAGACTGCAGCTTTTAACAAGGCAGTTCATTCCCACCAACAGTGCAAGAGAGTTCCTTTTTCTCCACACCCTCTCCAGAATTTATTGTTTGTAGCTTCTTTGATGATGGCCATTCTGATCGGTGTGAGATGATACCTCATTGTAGTTTTGATTTGCATTTCTCTAGTGATTAATGATGTTGAGCATCCTTTCATGTGTTTGTTGGCAACCTGCATATCTTCTTTGGGAAAATGCCTATTTTGGTCTTCCACCTAGTTTTGGATTGGGCTGTTTGTTTTTTTGATATTGAGCTGCGTCTGATCCTACATTTAGGTTTTTAATGCAGTTAGAGTTTATTTTTGTGTATGGTGAGAATGTAAATTGATACAGCCACTAGGGAGAACAGTATGGAGGTTCCTTACAAAATTAAAAATAGAACTACCATATGACCCAACAGTCCCACTACTGGGCATATACCCTGAGAAAGCTATAATTCAAAAAGAGTCGTGTACCACAGTGTTCATTGCAGCTCTATTTACAATAGCCAGGACAGGGAAGCAACCTAAGTGTCCATCAACAGATGAGTGGATAAGGAAGCTATGGTACATATATACAATGGAATATTACTCAGCCATAAAAAGAAACAAAATTGAGTTAGTTGTAGTGAGGTGGATGGACCTAGAGCCTGTCATACAGAGTGAAGTAAGTCAGAAAGAGAAAAATAAATATGACCATTATTTTGTAATGGCAGGGATCCTATGACAGAGATAGATGATAGATAGAAAGGTAGATGGATAGATAGATAGATAGATAGATAGATAGATAGATAGATAGATAGATAGATGATATATAGGTATCTAAATATAGATAAAAGAGAGAAAGAGAAGAGAGAGAAGAAGAAAGAGGGACAGAGGGAAGGAGGGAGGGAAAACAGGATGGAAGGAAAAATACACCAGCTTTATTTAGAAGTCTCCAATTTGGGGGATGTAAATCTACATTTTATTTAAGTCAAAAATTTCACTGACTATGCTAGATCACATTTTTATTTTGTAATGATATTTTTGATTCCATATGCTTTCAATTATATTTAATTATTGAATGTGTCCAGTTAAATTGAAAACTTTAGTCTCCTGTTTTCCCCAAAGTTCCATCCTCCAGTGCAGAGTTGGCAGGTGTATGGTTGGTAAAACCTGAGGTGGGGAAAAGGACATGACACACTTCCATTCCTTTGTGTAAGCCGCATGCCTCTGTTGTTAGATAGGGTCAGTGAGACAAAATAAGACAGAACAGGGTGGTCTTTTGTAATATGTGAGAGGTCAGGATGGTGCTGACCTCTCTTTGGCTACACATATTTCCATCTACTACTGGTGGCTCAAGCTGGTGTGGTAGCCTCTGACTGTATTAATTAGGATGATGTTCAGTATCACCCAGTTTCCTTCTTCCTTAGGGATATTTTTAGAGAAGGGCAACTATATCCTTCCACAAGTCCTGCCAGAGAATACCACTATTTCCCTAAGCAGCTATCCAGACTGTTCTGTGCCTCAGGCCCCTTCTCTAATCTCCAGTCTCCTAGACATGAGTCCATTAGAACTGCTGGAATCCTCTGTACCACAGTCTGGGAGCCAAAGGGGTTGGACACAGTACACAACCTTCTTTATAAGTCCTGCGTTTTGAGCTAGTCGGCACAGATCTTTATTTCAGAGCTATTAGGTCGAAGTGAATATCAGCATCAATCTTTATGATCACATTTATCCCCAAACTTTAAGAAGACTCATGTAAGTCTCTCTTAGAAACTTTCCCACCTACTCTACTAAGGACAAGACAGCACTGAGTGAGTGGTAAACCACCCACACAAAAACATTTGGTTGGGGGTAGTTACCAATCTCTGAATCTGGCACCACCCTCAAACTTTATGACTGATTCTCTTTGAACCACCTTTATTTGTTTCAGGTGATGGAGAGGTCTCTCACTGCAACACTGTGCTCTATATAAGGCCAATGTCTCCCCAATATCACACCCCACCATAACACCTTCTTCTCAGATTTCTCCTCATGTGGACTAGACAGAGGTGGCAAGGTGGTAGTTAATGGTTCTGGACTTAGATCTCATCTCTCAGTAAGTCTTATAAAGGAAGTGTCTGGCAGCTTGGCAGGGAAGTACTAGTGCGTTTTGTTGGGGGCTTTGTGCCTGTGGTAGAAGAGGTCCCCATACCTCAGATTCAATAATTCACTAGAAGGATTCACAGAGCCCAACCAAGCTGTTATACATATCTTTATGTTTTATTACAGCAAAAGCATATAGATTAAAATCAGCAATGAGAAAAGGTACAGATAGCAGGTTCTAGGAGAGTTCTAGGCACAAGATTCTAGCTGTCCTCTCTTATGGAGTTGTGCAAACAGTGCTTACACCTTCCAGCACTGATGTGTGCCAACATGCACAGAGTATTGCCACCCAGGGAAACACACTCAAGCCTTGGAGTTCAAGCATTTTATTAGGAATTGCTTATATACACATAGTTGACCTTAGTCTCCAACATTTCCAGAGATCAAGTTGATACTCTGTGGTCCAAGGCTTCCATCATAGCTCATATTGTTAGCATAGACTATCTGGCATGTCCCCTGGTCCCCAGGTAAATAAAGGCACTCTTAACAGACAGAATATCTCAGGGCTTAAAAGTTACCTCCAAAGAGCTGGGCAGAAAGGCCAAAATTTTCTTTGGGTAAAGTTAATCCTTTACTGTACGATGCTTTACCAGCAATTTTCAAATAATAAGAAAAGTTCACTTGAAGTCCTGCTACAAATAGAATTCTTACAGTCAGACTTTGAAGAAATTTAAAGACCTTCAATTTCAGAGCACTCCTGAGCACTTTAGGAGCTTCTGCAGCCAAACTCAGCAAATTTCTGTTTTAGATGCAAACCTCTGCCTACTAGTTTGCTGGAGAAAAGAGGGTTTCTGTACCTATAAGTCCAAACTTGTATATAAAACTTGGTACAAAAACGAAGCTTAGAGGGTTTACAGTGCAGATTGGAGCAGAACAGGTAGTAGAATACAGATGTTCTGATACCAGGCTTATGCTTGCACTACCACAGAAAGTGTTATGCTTCCTCATGAGAAACATGACTTGAGCACCTACCATGGGCCTCACACTGAACTAGCTGATAAATGGATGCAAAGGGAAAGTATAAGTTATAGTTTCTGCCTTTAGGGTGCCTTTGTGGTAGTAAGCATCAAACAAATAATGACAATACAAAAATATATGTTTTAGAAAATTAAAGAAAGAAATTAGAGAGAGGAAACTCCATCAAAGGCAGTAGTTTCCCAAAGGAAGTGACAACTTCATCTGCTGTTTTATCCCTCTACACAGAAGAATAAGCACCAACGTTTTTCTCAAACATTCAAAACTGACAAATGCACATAATCTTCAAATAACTAATCATTTTCTTATTTCTATATCAATTAACCCTACAGAGTTTCTCATTAAGATTTTCAGATTATTTTCTGATCTCATATCTTCTGCGTATCTCTTAAAATTTTATGGTAATATTTACTATTACTGACTTTCAATCACATTTGCTTCAGCTGGTATTTCTCATGGAATTCATCATGAGATACATTTTGCTCACTTTGGGCCATCTACCTTCACCAAAAGTATTAAATTTTCATCATTCCTATTCAGAAGACTCAACCTGGAACCTCAACATTTTAAATTAAACAGTTGAAGGTGTAAAGAGAAGTATTAATTAATATATTAAGCTTTCAAATGGGGAAAAATATTTGTTATTGATGATCCATAATCTTCTTGAAGCAATCTAACCTTCATTGATTCAACAGGTATTTATCACAGGCCCATTAGATTTAAGATATTACTCTGAATTCTGGATATATAGCAGAAGCATGACTAAGACAGATTGAGTCTCAGCTCCCATAGAGCTTACTTTCTCTTTGAAGGAGTCAGAAAACAAACACATAAACAAATAAGTAAACAAGATGATTTCAGACAGGAATAAGTCCTAGGGGGAGGGGCAAATTAGGAGTTTCAAATTAAGAGATACACACTGCTATATATAAAAAGATAAACAACGACCTACTATACAGCACACAAAACTATATTCAGTAACTTGTAATAACCAATAATGGGAAAGAATCTGAAAAATAATAGATAGGTTAGATAGATAGATAGATAGATAGATAGATAGATAGATAGATAGATAGATAGACTAGATAGATATACCATATATATGTTGTAAAATGTCATGGAAAAACCCCGAATGAATTTTTTGGCCAACCATATGTATGTGTGTGTGAGTGTGTGTGTGTGTATTTGAATCACTTTGCTGTACACCTGAAACTAACTCCACATTGTAAATAAACTAGACTTCAATTAAAAAAAATACAAGTTTTAATAAAGACCATAAGTTAGAGTGACTGAGATGTAGGAGAGCTAATGTAGATCTGACCAATGAAGCACCACTCTTAGAAGGTAACGTTGAACTTAGACCTGAATGATGAGAAAACAAGAAAGGGAAAATTAAATCTGGAGACATAACAGCTAAAGCAAAAGAAACAACAGAGGCAAGCCTGCAACAGGGAAGAGTTTGTGAGTCTGAGAGCCAGAAAGAGTTAGTGTGTCTAGAATGTGTTGAGCAAGGGACAGAGAGTGATAAGCTGAAGTGAGATCACAAAAGTAGGCAAAGATCTACTTAGTTAAGGCTTTGTAGACAATGCATAGGAACTTAAATTTTATCCTAACTGCAAAGGGAAGTCACTAGAGAGTTTTGTAATCATATTTCCATTTTCAAAAGTAACTGACTGCTCTGCACTGAATAAGTTGAATGGAGATAAACGTGAAAGCAGATGGCTAGTTGGAAGTCTACAGCAATAATCTAAGTGACTTAGGCTAGGGTGATAGCAATGGAGATGCAGAAGTGGGTTAAGAATAATTATGGGGGTAGGACAATAGAACTAGCTGACAGATGGATTTGAGGGATGGGAGTAAAAGAGGAATTGAGAATAACTTCTAGGTTTAGAGCTTGAGCAACTCAATAGGTGGTGGTGACATTAACTGAGATGGAGAAAACTTGAAGTAAAAATAGGTTGAGGAAAAGTGAAAGCAGCAGCTTTGTGTGTTTGTTTTGTTTTGATGGTTTCACGTGTTTTGATTTGTTGGTGATTATAAATTTGAAAGCTAAAGAGATATCAGACAAGCATATCAACAGACATATAAGTTGGAGTTTGAGTCAAGAGAAGAGTACATTATCAACATAAAAATTACACTTAATGCCATAAAATTGGTAAAGGTCACCTAATTTGTTTATAAATGGAGTAAATTCCCTTAAGTTAAACCATGTGTTGTTTTTATATTAGTGATACTGGATTTTGCATTCATATACTCTTACCCCCTCTAAGTGTTTATTAAGATAATTGGTTCACAGTCATAAGTGAACTCACCTGGGTTAAAAGTGTAATTGAGGCTGTGCAAATTTAGAGCAAATTTACTGGTGTATACTCACATGAAACCTGTGATTTTGGCTTAATTAACATTCCCCTCTAGCTAGCTGTCAAATTATTAAACTCAGACAAATTATGTGAGGGAAGCATTTGTCCTCTTTAGTTTTTTAATATTCAAAACCTAGCATAAGAACAATTATTATTGAATAGGATTTTCAAGTAAACAGAGACAACAAGCTATTGATTACTGGATTTATAGGAGGATTCTGCTTTCCATTAAACATGACATGATTTTCAATATAGTATCAATGCTCTCCAAACCCTGACCACAAGACCTAGACTTGCTTTACTCTATTTTAAACTGTGGCTCACTGCTTTAAATTATAGATGATGTTTCAATGAGAAAATTCAACAGAATCAGACCACTGCAGACTAAGATGAACAAAAAAAGACTTAAAAGTGGAAAAAATGAAACATTTATTAGCAAACTACCACATTTTAACTCTGACTTCTTTGAATCTTATCCATGAGGCTTTACCATTAAAGCAGTGTTTATATTTCAGGGACAAACTAATCTGTGGGTTAGTCTTGAGGTTTGAGAGGACCTATAAGTTATAGTTGTCTTCTAATCCCAAATTTATAACCAGTTATAAGAGAGACAGAAGAAGAAATGGGTAGAGAGGTCAGGTATGTTGCTCAAGAAATTCCACCATACCTCAACACGAGGAAAGGTAAAATTTCTTCTTCTTGTAATAGTAAGAAAAAAGTGGTAAATACAGAAGATGTAAGGAAAATAATACAGGTAATCAAGTATGTACCAAAGACATAAAAATATTGTTTAGGATTAAAGGCTCTGATATAATGCATGTAATGAGATACATGTAATATGTATAGAAGAATATAAAAATATGAGTCATCACATCTGGCCAAAAGATTATGCACTGTGTATTCCAAGGAGTATAGTTCACTTAAAATAGAATGTGAGTAGCATCCTTGGAGTTATGAATATGAATATGGATATTCCAAAAGAATACCCGGAAGATATGACACCTTAGAAGAGAGAATGACTCTTTCTAGACAGATTAAATAAAATTCATAAATGAGGTAAAATTTGAACTGATTCTTGAGGATGGATAGATGTTTTCTAGAGTAAAAAATAAAGTAAAAATTTAAGAGCTATCGGGAAGAAGTAATGAAATTTAAAAATTGGTGGAGGCGTGAGAGAACATGGTTTTGTTTACAAAACAAACATGGTGGTTTACAGCCAGTAAATCATAAGTTTTTCAGAGTATCCAAAGGATTGGGAGATGGATGGAGTTTTTTTGAAAAGGTATACATAATAGAAAGCCAGATTATAGTTCAAAAGATACCCCATATGTAATATGCCAAGGGTACAAACTTTATTGTATAAGAGCAAGGAAAAATGATGAAAGGATTTCAACTAATGTGTGAACAGAAGTGTTACACAAACAGTACGCCTTGGCTTCAATTAACCTTTTAAACAAGGAGGAAAAGCCTTCCTTGTTTAACAGTTAAGCCTGCTTTGTGGCTAAGCCTGCATCCCTCAAAATGTCAGAGGAACCAAGACAATAGGGTGGATGGAGCCTTAAAAGCTCAACACCAACTCAACCCTGTGCTTAAAACCAATGTGCAGCACTTGCACTCACATATATACACAAATGACACATACACACAAAAGATTAACACTCATCCTTTAGAGTTAATTAAGGTTCTTGGAATGTTTTCCACATAATTTTCACTTTTCTTACCTTACAGATGAAATTGGACATACAGAAAAGACATATATGAGGGTAGTAAGAATTTTCTCCCAACCTACCTGGTCTGTGCAGATCTCCTGCATGAGATGGAATTTGTGAAGATTTCTGAATGAGAGTAGAAAGGTGGCTTGGAAAATAGGAGGATGGAAACAATCCTAGTGATAGTGAGGCCTATCACTCATTATAGAAAAAAAATGGAATAAAAATGCTTTAACACTTTAATATGTTCAAAGGTGATTTGACCTACATAATTTAATTTGACCTTTACATAAACTTTATATAGGCCTCTTTCCTCATTCATTATTCAATTCATTCATTAATGAGTATTTATAGAGCCAGGTACTCAAAAGAAAACTGTAAGAGGAAAAACCTCTTCCCAGTCCAGGGAGCATAGCTACTAAAGAGGGAACAATACACAAAATAAGTTAAGGAACAATAAATAATTATAATACAGTAATTGTAACTCCCATGAAGAAAAAAGGAAATGCTGAGATGGACAATAATAAATTGGGGACCAGGAATACACTTTGTTTCAGATATGGTGGTTAGAAATATCCTTTTGGTGATACTTGTTTGAGATCCAAAGTAAGAAGAAAAAACTGGTTATACAATAAGTGACAGAAGGGATTCTAAACCAACAGAGCATGCCAGCATCCTGAGATAGGAAATCGTTTAGCAGGATCCAGGAGGTGAAACTAGATCAGCATGACTGAGCCACAAACAGACTTGAGAAGAGTGCATAAAATTCAAATGGAGAGCTAAATCATGCTCCATGTAAGCCATTTTAAAAAGTTTGGGTTTAACGTAAGTGTAATGGAAGTCGACAATAATTTTTCAGCAAGAGAATGGCATAGATTTACTGAACTACATTCAAATATGACAGCTAGGTTTTAGTTTGAGAAACAGGGAAGGTAATATTGCCATTTACTAGGAAGGGAGGTTACAGAGTTATAGGTGTGAGGAGATGAGAGGCAAGTTTAATTTTCCTTGTTAATATTTAGAGATTAAAGTTTCTGTTAAATTAAGGGTATCTAAGATACCCAAGTTAAAGTGAAAAGCAGGAAATTGAATGTGTAAATCTATAATTTCTGCTGATAATTTTTAATTTCTCAACATAGTGTTAAGGAATTCAAGGAAAGAAAAAAGATCACCTGATGAAAAATAAAACTAAGGAAGAAGGACCAGGATGGTACTCCAAACTACTCCTACATATGGTCAGGGAGAGAAAGAAGAGCTAACAAAGGAGCTGAGAAGTAATGGTCAGTGAAGCAGAAGGAGGACAGATGGCAGTAGTGTAATAGAAGCCAAGTAAAGAGGGTGTATCTAGAAGAAAAACATAGTTAAATATGTTGCATTCAGGGAGAAATGGAGCAAGATAAAGACAGAAACGTGTCAATTGAATTTGGCAATAAGGAAGTTGTAAATACATGACCTGATAGAGAAAAAAAGAAATAATTTGCTTTCAGTAGGAGAAGAGAGCAAAGAGAAGATGGAAGTAAATTTAGGAAAGTTTTTAAAGTTCCTCATGGGAAAATACAAGAGTTTGTTTCTTATGATTTCTACTTTCTCCATAAAGTTTGAGAAAAGGTCTTCAGCTGAATGTGAGAGTTTTAGAAATAGGTTTTAGAGATTTGAACAGATAGATAGTACTTGAGGAATAGAAAATTAAACCTATTAGAGAAACATAGTTGAATTTAGGGGCTATATTATATGTCAAATTGAGAATTGGAATGGTTATTTTTGTTTAATTGAAGCATAGCTGACTTATGATATCATTTTAGTTTCAGGTCTACAACATGTTGATTCAATATTTTTATAGATTATACTTCATTTAAATTTATTATAAAATATTGGCTATATTCCCTGTGCTGTATAATATATCACTGTAGATTATTATTTTATACATAGTAGTTTTTTAAAACATCTTTATTGGAGTATAATTGCTTTACAATGGTGTGTTAGTTTCTGCTTTATAACAAAGTGAATCAGCTATATATTACATATACATATATCCCCATATATCATTCCTCTTGCATCTCTCTCCCACCCTCTCTATCCCACCACCCCAGGCGGTCACAAAGCACTGAGCTGTCCTCCCTGTGCTATGTGGCTGCTTCCCACTAGCTATCTACTTTACATTTGGTAGTATATATTAGTCCATGTCACTCTCTTACTTCGTCCCAGCTTACACTTTCCCTTCCCCATGTCCTCAAGTCCATTCTCTACATCTGTGTCTTTATTCCTGTCCTGACCCTAGGTTCTTCATAACTTTTTTTAAATTCCATATATATGTGTTAGCATACAGTATTTGTTTTTCTCTTTCTTACTTCACTCTGTATGAAAGACTCTATGTCCATCCACCTCACTATAAATAACTCAGTTTTGTTTCTTTTTATGGCTGAGTAATATTCCATTGTATATATGTGTCACATTTTCTTTATCCATTCTTCTGTCAATGGATGCTTAGGTTGCTTCCATGTCCTGGCTATTTATACATAGTAGTTTGTGTCTCTTATTTCCCTACTTAAGAGATGCTTAATTTAGAGTGAAGCAATAATTATGTATTTTTCCCCCAGCAATGTTGCACTTGCATAGGAGCAGAAGTAAAGAAGATACGTAGTAACGTTTCTCCAAGCTTTGAGTTTTCCTCAGTAAATAAATTAGAGGAAAATGATACAGAGAACTATGATGATCTGCAAGGGATAACTCTAATGAAATGTGGAATTTAACCTGAGAAAGGAGAAAAATGAATCCAGGAAAGTATGGATAGATAGTAAACAATGGTGTGATCAAAAGATTGGAAATCTTCCAGATCATAGAGGGGATGTAGGAGGATATTTGGGAGTACAGAGCAGAGAGATTGGGGAAGGTAAAATGTAACACAGGAATGAGCATCAGAATAATGATAGATGAGAGAGGTGCCCTGGGCCCTGGTAGTGACTGACTGAGGTAAGCACAGATATAATGTGTGGCAGAGTTAGTCCTCATTTCTTCTCAAAAAGTCCCATAACCACATATATTTAATCCTAATTTTCTTCACCATCCTAATCTTTACTGAGTGAAGTACAGTAAGCCCTGGGCAGGAAAAAATAGATAAAGTTTCTTAATGAGAAGAACAATATATTTAGACTTTAAGTGGGGAAGGGTCTATTCACTTCAATGTCTCTTTTTTTTTAATTTTTGTAATTTGTCAACAACCCATTTTGCCAAAAGGGAAACTGAGGCAATAAATGCTGGAGAGGGTGTGGAAAGAAGGAAACCTTCCTACACTGCTGTTGGGAATGCAAATTAGTACAGCCTCTATGGAGAACAGTATGGAGGTTGCTTAAAAAACTAAAAATAGAGCCACCAATGATCCTGCAATCCCGCTCTTCGTATATATCCAGACAAAAACATGGTCTGAGAGGATACATGCACCACAATGTTCATTGCAACACTGTTTACAATAACCAGGACATGGAAGCAAACTAAATGTCCATCAGCAGAGGAATAGATAAAGAAGATGTGGCACATATATACAATGTAATATTACTCAGCCATAAAAAGAAACAAAATTGAGTTATTTGTAATGAGGTGGATGGACATAGAGTCTGTCATACAGAGTGAAGTAAGTCAGAAAGAGAAAAACAAATACCATATGCTAACACATATATATGGAATCTTAAAAGAAAAGTTTCTGATGAACGAACCTAGGGGCAGGACAGGAATAAAGACACAGATGTAGAAAATGGACTTGAAGACACAGGGAGGGGAAAGTGTAAGCTGGAATGAAGGGAGAGAGTGGAATTGATATATATACACTACCAAATATAAAATAGATAGCTAGTGGGAAGCAGCCACATAGCACAGGGAGACCAGCTCAGTGGTTTGTGATCACCTAGAAGGGTGGGATATGGAGGGTGAGAGGGAGACACAAGAGGGAGGGAATATGAGGATATATGTATACGTAGCTGATTCACTTTGTTATACAGCAGAAACTAACACAACAATGTAAAACAATTACACACCAATAATGAGGTTAAAAAAAAAGAATCCAAATAAACAAAATAAAAAATGAAAGAGGAGAAACAACAACCAATATCACAGAGAATTAAAAGTCATTAGAGAATATTATGAAGAGCTATATGGTAACAAATTGGAAAACCTAAAAGAAATAGACAAATTTCTAGAAACATGCAGCCAGCTGAGGCTGAATCAAGAAGACACAGGCAAATTGAAAACACTGATCACTAGAAGTGAAATTGAATTTGTAATTGAATAATCCCAGCAAATGAAAGTCCAGGAAGAGGCAGCTTCCCAAGAGATTTCTACCAAACTTACAAAGAAGAAATTATACATATCCTTCTCAAACTATTCAAAATAATTGAAGAGAAGGGGATAGTGCCACCTTCATTCTATGAGGCCCCCATTACCCTGATACTAAAGCTAGACAAAGAAACTACAAAAAAAGAGAAAATTACAGGCCAATATGTTTGATGACTATAGAGGTAAAAATCCTCAACAAAATATTAACAAACCAAATGAAACAATACATAACTAGGATAATACACAATGATCAAGTTGTATTCAATTCCACGGTCACAGTGATAGTTATGCAAATCAATCAAAGTTGTACACCACGTTAACAAAAAGAAAGACAAAAACCGTATGATCAACTCAATATATGCCAAAAAAGCATTTGACAAAATTCATCATCCATTCATGATAAAAACTCTTGCCAAAATGGGTATAGAATAAATATATCTCAACCTAATAAAAGTCATTTACAACAAACCCAACATAGCACTCAACAGTGAAGTGCTGATAACTTCCCCACTAAATTTAGGAAGAAGACAAGGATGCCTATTCTCAGCTCTTCTATTCAACATAGAATTGGAAATCCTGGGATTCAGACAAGGAAAAGAAATAAAATGCATGCAAAATGGAAAGAAAAAGATACACTTGTCACTATTCAGATATGACAGATACTCTATATGGAAAACTCTAAAGTCTCCACACAAAATCTGTTATAAAAAATAAAGACATTCAGCAGGTAGCAGGATATAAAATTAACATACAGAAATCTGTTACATTTCTTTACACTAACAATGAAATATCAGAGAGAGAGAGTAAAAAGAATCATTAAAAAAATCATGTTAAAAACAAACAAGGAATAAACTTAACCAGGAGGTGAAAGACATATTTGCTGAAAACTATAAAACATTGATAAAGGAAATTGAAGAAGATTCAAAAAAATGAAAATATATCCTGCATTATTGTTAAAATGGATATACTATCTAAAGCAATATAAAGTTTTATGCAATCCTTATCAAAATACCCATAAAATTGTGACAGAACTAGAAAAATAATCTTAAAATTTATATAGAACCACAAAATACCCAGCATTCCCAAAGCAATCTTGACAAGCAAACAAGCAAAACTGGAGGTATAACCCTCCCAGACTTCAGACTATATTAAAAATCCACAGTAATAAAAACAGCATGGCACTCCATGAATACAGACACATAGATCAGTGGAACAGAATAGAAATCCCAGAAATAAAACCCCACACACCTATGGTAATTAATCCCTGACAAAGGAGATAAGAATATACAATGGAGAAAAGATAGTCTCTTCAAAAGGTCGTGATGGGAAATTGGACAGCCACATGTAAAAGAATGAGATTAGAACATTCTCTCCCATAATATACAAATAAACTCAAGATGGTTTAAAGACCTAACTATAAGACTGGAAACTATAACTCCTAGGAGAGAATAGTCAGAACACTCTTTGACATAAATCACAGCAATATTTATTTAGATCAGTCTTCTAAGGTAAAAGAAATAAAAGCAAAATAAACAAATGGAAGCTAATTACACTTAAAATGTTTTGCACAGCAAAGGAAAACATCAAAAAAGGATAAGACTACCTGTGGTATGGGAGAAAATATTTGCAAATGATGTGACTGACAAGCAGTTAATATCCAAAATATACAAACAGCTCATACAACTCAATATTTAAAAAGCAGCCCAATCAAAAAATGGGCAGAAGACCTGAATAGACATTTTTCCAAAGACATACAGATGGCTAACAGTCACATGAAAAGATGCTAAACATTAATAATTGATAGAGAATTGGAAATCAAAACAACAAAGAGATATCACCTCACATCTGTCCAAATGGCTATCATCAAAAATTCTACAAATAAGAAATGTTGGAGAGGAGGTGGAGAAAGAGGATCACTTGTGCACTCTTGGAGGGAATGTAAATTGGGGAAGCTACTGTGGAAAACACTATGAGCTTCCTCAAAAAACTAAAAATAGAACTATCATATAATCCAGAAATTCCACCCCTGGGTGTACATCTGAAAAAATGAAAATATTACCCCAATATTCACAACAGCACTATTTACAACAGCCAAGACATGGAAGCAATGCAAGCCCCCATCAACAGATGATTGGATTAAGACACTTGGTATATATATAGACAGTGGAATATTACTCAGTCATAAAAAGGATGAGATTCTGCTATTTACAGCAATGTGGATGGACACAGAGAATATTAGGCTGAGTCATATTAGTCAGTTAAAGACAAATACTGCTTGATATCACTTATATGTGAAATCTAAAAAAAAAATAAAAAATAACATATTTGTGAACAGAAACAGACTCACAGATACAGAAAAATATTTGTGATTACCAAAGGGGAGAGGGAAGAGGGGGAAGGATAAATTAGGGTTGTGGGATTAAAACACACAAAATACTATGTATACAATAGATAACCAACAGGGAAATAATGTATAGCACAGGGAATTATAGTCATTATCTTGTAATAATTTACAATGAAGTATAATCTGCAAAAATACTGAATCACTATACTTTACCCCTGAAACTAATACAATATTATAAATCAACTATACTTCAATTGAGAGAAAAAAGAAGAAGGGAAATTTTATTTGAGCTGAATTGAGGATTATAACCCAGGATATAGACACTCAGAAGCTCTGAGAACTGTTCCACCTGTTAGAAGTCAAAGGGACATTTGTATACATTTTGGAGACAATGGATTGTACATCAAAATGACATACTTATATTTTACATAAAGTTCACCAAATATTCATAGTCCAGATAAGCACATAACAAAGTGAGAAGCAAGTCACTATGACTCCCTAGAGAGCTGCAAGTAATCTAATCTTTTCAGAAGTTAATTTTCTAGCCCCAGAAAAAAAGGAGAAATTTTATTTTTACATTTGAGCAAGCATCTGTTTAATGTGCAATGCAGATGCACACTGCACATTATGGAGGGAGGGAGGAGGCTCAACAGATAAAAAGAGAACTTCATGTTTAAATTTTCTTGTTCTGCTTTAACATATAAATTTTATTTCATCAATTTCACCTTTTGTTTATTAATCTTTCAATAGAAAGCGTTAGGTGATCAAATATGTGGTCCTCTGATGCCAGGGTGGTTGCTTACCTTCCCTGGATCCATCGCGTCCCTCGATGATGGGTCTTTATAGCATGGTTCTTTCTTTTTGCACCAGTTATACTAGTTACATGCTTTGCAAGGACTGATAGTCAATTCCAGACAGTCCAAAAGGACTTCTGTCAATTTTACCCTGTATGTACATTTTTCATGCCCATTATCTTATGTAGAACTATAGATATGATCAAACAGTTTCAAGTTGTTTAGGCATCATTATTTTAGTCAGTTTTTTAAATACACTTCAAGAGGCAAAAGAGATTATTACTCTGTAAACAATACAGAACACAATCAGTATAGTCAACAACAATGTCATAAGCAGAGATTTAAACTATGAACCCCCAGAGCTCATCTATTTACCCAAGATTGCACTTAGACTAGAAAGAGGATCCTTTCTAGGCATTTGATTTGTCCTGTGAATCTTTAAATGAGTTATATAAAGGATTCATCCTGTCAGAAAACACAACACACAGTCTGGATTACAGCACAAGTTTCCCCTTGTAAAATAATTTTAAAAATCAAAAGCCATTTGGTTTGCAACATCATTTCCCCATCATAGAATCTTCAGAATTGGTCAAATGTAATAAACAAATGTAGAGGTGTATGTTGGGGAAAAGTTTTATTGATTATAAATTTCTAAGCCAACTCTATTATTTAATACTACATGACCTAAGGAATTTAGGGATGTCTGTTGTGCTACAATTATCTTTTTTATTCTTTTTCTTTCTATTGAAGTGTAGTTGTTTTACCATATTCCACGTGTACAACATAATGATTTAACATTTATATATACTCCATTTAAAGTTATTAAAAATAATGGTTATATTTCCCTGTCCTGTACAATATATCCTTGTTGCTTATTTATTTTAAACGTAGTAGGTTGAGTCTCTTAATCATATACCCTTATCTCACTTCTCTTAATCCAATATCCCTATCTCACCCCACTTGCCTTCCCTCTCCTCACTGGTAACCACTACATTGTTTTCTATATCTGTGAGTTTGTTTCTGGTTTGCTATATACATTCATTTGTTTTAATTTTTAGATTCCATATATAAGTGGTATTATACAATATTTGTCTTTCTCTGTCTGATTTATTTCACTAAGCTTAATATTCTCTATGTCCATCCATGTTGTTGGGAATGGCAGAAACTTATTCTTTATGGCTTGGTAATACTCCATGTTACATAGATACCAAATCTTTATCCATTCATCTGTTGATGAGCATTTAGGTTGATTCCATATCTTGGCTATTAAGAATAATGCTGCTGGGCTTCCCTGGTGGCACAGTGGTTGAGAGTCTGCCTGCTGTTACAGGGGACATGGGTTCATGCCCTGGTCCAGGAAGATCCCACATGCCACAGAGTAGCTAGGCCCATGAGCCATGGCCGCTAAGCCTGCGCATCTGGAACTTGTGCTCCACAACTGGAGAGGCCACAACAATGAGAGGCCCACGTACCACAAAAAAAAAAAAAGGATAATGCTGCTATAGTGTTACATGTATCTTTTTGAATGGGCATTTTCACTTTCTCAGAATATATGTCCAAGGGTGGAACTGCTGGATCATATGATAATTCTGTTCTTAATTTTTTGAGGAACCTCCATAGTATTTTCCATAGTAACTGGATCAATTTACAACTCCACCAACAGTATACTAAGCTTCCCTGCTCTCCACATCCTTTCTAACACTTGTTGTTTGTAGACTTCTTACAATAACCTTTCTTACAGGTGTGAGGTAAGATACTGTAGTTTTGATTTGCAATTCTCTGATGATTAGCAATGTTGATCATTTTTACATATGGCTGTTGGCCATCTGTATATCTTACCTGGAAAAATGCCTAGTCATTTTCTGGCCATTTATAAATTGGTTGTTTGTTTTTGGGATATCGAGTTGTATGAACTCTTCATAAATTTTGGATATTGACCCTTTAGCGATCACATCATTTGCAAATATTTTCTCCAATTCAGTAATTTCTCTTTTGATTTTGTCAATAGTTTCCTTCACTGTCAAAAGCTTTTAAGTTTAATTAGGTCTCATGTTTATTCTGCTTTTTAAAAAAACTTAGGAGACAAAATACTGCTACAATTTAGGTTAAAAAGTGTTTTACCTGTGTTCTCTTCTAGGTGTCTTATGAATTCAGGTCTATATTTAATCCATTTTATTTTTGTATATGGTGTGAGGAAATGTTCTAATCTCATTATTTTACATGGAGCTATCTAGTTTTCCTAGCATCACTTATTGAAGAGACTGTCTTTTCTCCCTTGTATATATTTCTCTCCTTTGCCATAGATTAACTGACCACAAGTGTGTGGGTTTATTTCTGGGCTCTCTATTATTTTCCATTGATCTATGTGTCTATTTTAGTGCCAGTACCATGCTGCTTGATTTAAGTAGATATGTAGTATAATCTGAAGTCTGGGAGCATGATACCTCCAACTTTGTTCTTTATCCTCATGATTGCTTTGGCAATTTGCAGTGTTTTTTGTTTCCATATAAATTTTAGGATTTTTTGTTGTACTTCTGTGATAAAAGTCATGAGTATTTTGACAGGGATTGCATTAAATCTGTAGCTTGCTTTGGGTGTTTTGGCCATTTTAGCCATATCAAATCTTCCAATCACAAGAGTATGGGATATATTTCCGTTTCTTTGTACCATCTTTTATTTCTTTAATCAATGTTTTTTAGCTTTTAGAGTATAGGTTTCTCATCTTCTTGGTTAAGTTTACCCCTAGGTATTTTATTCTTTTGGATGTGATTGTAAATGTGATCATTTCCTTAATTTCTCTTTCTGTTGTTCAGTATTAATACATAGAAAATCAACCAATTTCTGTTATTAATCTTATATCTTGAAACTTTAATGAATTCATTTATTAGTTCTAGCCATTTTGGGGTGGAGACTTTAGGGATTTCTAGATATAACATCATTTCATCAGAATATAGTGGCAGTTTTATCTCTTCCCTTCCAGTTTGTTTGCCTCTTCTTTCTCTTTCTTGTCTGGTTGCTCTAGTTAGAACTTCCAACACTATGTTAAATAGAAGTGATGAGAGTGGGCATCCTTGACTTTTTCTGATTTTACAGGAAAATCTATAAGCTTTTGAGTATAATGTTACTTGTAGGTGTGTCACAAATGGCCTTTATTATGTTAAGATATGTTTCCTCCCTACCAACTTTGATGAGGGTATTTATCATGAATAGATGTTTAATTTTGTCAAATGATTTTCTGTGTTATTGAGATTATCATGGGATTTTTATCCTTCCTTTTGTTAGTGTGGTGTATCATGTTGATTAATTTGTGAATTTTAATCCATTCCTGAATCTCAGGAATAAATACCACCTGATCATGGTGTATGAGCCTTTTTATATATTGTTGAATACAATTTGCTAAAATTTTATTGAGAATTTTGCACTTATATTCATCAAATATATTGGCTTGTAATTTTCTTTTTTGGCAGTGTCTTTGTTTGGTTTTGGTATCAGGCTAATGATGGACTTGTAGAATAAATTTGAGTGTTCCCTCCTTTTCATTTTTTTCAGAATAGTTTGAGAAGTGTAGGTATTAGCTCTTCTTTATGTGTTTAGTAGAATTCTACTGTGAAATTGCCTGGTCCTGAACTTTTGTATGCCGGGTTTTTATTATTATTACAAATTCAATTTCACTACTAGTGATCAGTCTTTTCAGATTATCAGTTTCTTCCTGATTCAGTCTTGGAATGTTGTATGCTTCTAGAAATTTATCCATTTCTTTTAGGTTGTACAATTTGTTAGCTTATGATTGTGTATAGTATTCTCTTATGACTATTTGTATCTCTATGGTATTGGTTGTTATTCCTTCTATTATTTCTTATTTTGTTTATTTGGATTGTCTCTCTTTTTTTCTTGACTTGCCTGGTTAAAAGTTTATCAATTATTTTATGTATGCAAAGAACCAGCTTTTGGATTTATTGAACTTTTCTATTCTTTGTTTTGGTCCCTATATTATTTATTTCCTCTCTGATCTTCATCATTTTCTTCATTCTGCTGATTTTTGCTGTTGTTTATTTTTCTTATTTCTTTAAGTGGGAGGCTATGTTATTTATTTGAGTTTTTCTTGTGTCTTCAGATAAGCCCATATCACTATAAACTGTCCTTGTAGAACTGCTTTTGCTGCATCCAATAGATTTTGGTAAGTTGTGTTTTTCTTTGCATTTGTCTCAAGGTATTTTCTGATTTCCCCTTTGATTTCTTCATTGACCAATGGTATTTTAGTAGCATGTTGTTTATTCTTTACATTTTCCCCCCATTTTTCTTCCTGCAATTGATTTCTAGCTTCATATGATTGTGGTCAGAAAAAAAAGCAAGATATAATTTTATCCTCTTAAATTTGTTAAGGTTTTATTTTGTGACCTATTATGTGATCTATCCTGGAGACTGTTCCATGTGCACTTGAAAAGAATGTGTATTCTGCCTTTTCTGGATTTAATGTCCCATAGATATCAATCAAGTCCAAATGATCTATTGTGTCATTTAAAACCTCTGTTGCCTTATTGATTTTCTGTCTGGATAATTTGTCCATCTATATCAGTGGAGTACTGAAGTCTCTACTATTGTATTATTACCAATTTCTCCCTTTATGTCTGCTATTTTTTGCTTTATATATGGGTGCTCCTATATTAGGTGTGTATATATTAATGAGTGTAATATCCTCTCCTTGTATTGATTCCTTTATAATTATATAATGCCTTTCTTTGTCTTTTGTTATAGACTTTGTTTTAAAGTCTATTTTGTCTCATATTAGTATTGCTACACCAAATTTCCTTACTTTTCCATTTGCATGAAATATCTTTCTCCGTCCCTTCACTTTCATTCTCTGTGTGTCTTTAGCTCTGAGTGTCTGCAAGCAGCATTTAGACTGATGGGGTATTTTAATCCAATCAGCCACCTCATGCCTTTTGATTTGAACATTTACTCCATTGACATTTAAAGCAATTATGTATATGAACCTACTTATTCCCATTTATTTTATGTTTTCCTATTGTTTTTATATTTCTTCCCTATCCTTTTCTTATTGTTTTAGTTTATTCCCTGTAGTCTGATGATTTTCTTTAGTGGTATGCTTGTCTACATTTCTCTCTTGTTTTTGTGTATTTATTGTTGACTTTGATTTGTGGTTACCATGAAATACAAATAAACAATATCTATTTGTTTTAAACATGTAGTCCTTTAAGATCAAACACATCCTAAAAGATCTACATTGTTTACTTCCTTTCCCCACATTTTGTGTTTCTGATGTAATATTTTACATCTTCTTGCTTATCACTTTACTAATTATTGTAATCATAGATAATTTTACATTTTTTGTCTTTTAATCTTCATACTAACTCATTTAAGTATTTGATCCTTAGCCTTTACTATATATTTGCCTTTCCTAGTGTGATTTTTCCTTTCAAGTGGATACTTACTTCTTATTATAGCCTTTTCTTTTCCACTAAGAGAAGACCCTTTAACATATTTTTAGGGTCTATTTAGTATTGCTGAAATCTTTTAGTTTTTACTTATCTGAGAAGTTCTTTACCTCTCCTCCTGTTCTAAATGGTAATCTTGCTGGATAGAGTATCGTAGGTTGCAGCATTTTCCAACACTTTGAATATATTATGCTACTCCCTCCTAGCCTGCAAAGTTTCTGCAAAGAAGTCAGCTTATAGCCATATGGTGATTCCCTTGTATATGACCCTTTTTTTTTCTCATGCTGCTTTAGAATTTTATCTTTAAATTTTTCCATTTTAATTATGATATATCTTGGAGTGGATCTGTTTGTGTTTACCTTGTCTGTGATTCTTTCCCATTCCTGTACCTGGATATTTGTTTCATACTTCAGCTTTGGGAAGTTTTCAGACATAATTTTATCAAACACATTTTTGACCTTTTTCTATTTTTCTTCTTCTTCTGGGACCCATATAATGTGAACGTTGGTATGCGTAATGCTATCCTAGAAATCTCTTAAATTGCTTCTATTTTTTTTAATTTGTTTTTCTTTTTGTTGTTGTGATTGGTTGATTTCTATTCTTCTCTCTTCCAGGTCACTTATGCCTTCTTCTTTATCACTCAGTCTGCTATTCCTCCTTTCTAGTGTGTTTTATATTTCAATTATTGAATCCTCCATTTCTGTTTGGGTGCTTTTTACATTTTCTAGTTCCTCATTAAAGTGTTCTCTGTGTAGATCAATTCTTTTTCATAATTCAGTTAGCAGTTTTATTACCAATGCTTTGAATTCTTCAGTGAATTGTTTATTTCTGTTTCATTATTTACTTTTTCAGGGGTTTCTCTTACTCTTTCCATTGAGAGTAGTTTCTTTGATATTCATTTTGCTTAATTTTCTCAGCCTCTATGATTTTATGTGAAACATTTACCTACTGCAGCATTGAAGTAGTGTTCATATGTGGGAGAATCACTATACAGACTGTGTGTTCCCAGTGGTTTTGTGGGAGAGCTAGATCTGATGTGAACACAAATCATGGTTTCCTTAGGGTATTTTGGAAGCTCTTAACTTGGTAGGAGGTGGGCTTGAGATGGAGGGGCCAGGACTGAAGCCAGGTGTGAGGTGGGTCTTTCCTTCTGCTCAGTGGCTGTCACCACTCTATCAGGAGCATGATTAGGTCCCAAGTTGCTGAAGTAGAAATGCTGAGGTTAGGGTCTTAGCTGGCTGAGTTCCCTTTAAGTGTGTGTTCCTCCCCTTCCCATCACAAGCACATACAACCCTGAAGGGAAGCAGTGCTGGAGCAATAGGTACTGATGTGGATAATCAGTGAGGGTTGGGGCACTGGGTGTGGCTATCTGGACACCATTCAATACCTGATCTGCCTCTGATGCACCATCTGTGCATTCACAAGTAATGGATGCCCTCTTCCTGCTCACACACCACTTAGGTTTTAAGCCACCACAGCATCACATGACCAAGCTTTATCTTCTGCCATGTCAGTTCTCATGAGGTAAATGGTGCTGGAGTATTAACTGATCTCAAGTTGGAGTACATGCCAGGGATTTCATGGGAGAGCAGTCATATTGCTGCACAATTTCAATCAGGCTTTTCCACTCTCTCCACCCTGTTTCAGGAACATGTGAGTGTTCATGCACTCTTCATGGGTAGAATCAAGGCTTTGCACGACACTTTTGTTAGTTGTACTGGCCCTCCAACCAGGCAAAAGGGCTCATGTTTCCTTTTTTGAACCCCAGGGCAGTGTCCAATATGTGGCTTAAACTTTTCACACTCCAGGGTGAGTCTCTGCTTATGTATACACCCTTTTTCTCCGATTCCCCTCCCAGGGGCACAGGTTCTCATCCTGATTGTTTCTCTTCTCTTCCTACGTGATTCTGTGTGTATTTTTCTTACAGCCTTGGTTGTACAGGAGTCTTTCTGATATTCTCCACTTAGTTTTCAGTGAAAATTGTTCAGATATAGATAATTTTTTTTTCATTTCTTCTTCCTTTTTCTGCAACATTTTCTTATTTTTTTGAATTTTATTGATTAATTTTTTATACAGCAAGTTCTTTTTAGTTATAATTTTATACATATTAGTGTATATATGTCAATCCTAATCTCCCAATTCATCCCAACACCAACCCCTACCACCACTTCCCCCTTGGTGTCCATATGTTTTCTCTCTACATCTGTGTCTTTATTTCTGCCTTGTAAACCTTTTCATCTGTATCATTTTTTCTAGATTCTACATATATGCATTAATACACCATATTTGTTTTTTTTTTCTTTCTGACTACATCACACTGTTTGACAGTCTCCAGGTCCATTCATGTCTCTACAAATGATGCAATTTCATTCCTTTTTATGGCTGAGTAATATTTCATTATATATATGTACCACATCTTCTTTATCCATTCATCTGTGGATGGGCATTTAGTTTGCTTCCATGACCTGCCTACTGTAAATAGTGCTGCAATGAACATTGGAGTGCATGTGTCTTTTTGAATTATGGTTTTCTCTGGGTATATGCCCAGTAGTGGCATTGCTGGGTCATCTGGTAATTCTATGTTTAATTTTTGAAGGAACCTCCATACTGTTCTCTATAGTGCCTGTATCAATTTACATTCCCACCAACAGTGCAAGAGGGTTCCCTTTTCTCCACACACTCTCCAGCATTTGTTGTTTGTAGATTTTCTGATGATACCCATTCTAACCAGTGTGAGGTCATACCTCATTATAGTATTGAGTTGTATTTCTCTAGTAATTAGTGATGTTGAGCAGATTTCATGTGCCTCTACACCATCTGTATGTTTTCTTTGGACAAATGTCTATTTATGTTTTCTGCCCATTTTTGGATTGAGTTGTTTGTTTGTTTGTTTTAATATTGAGCTGTTTATATATTTTGGAGATTAATCCTTTGTCCGTCAATTCATTTGCAAATATTTTCTCGAGTTCTGAGGGTTGTCTTTTCATCTTGTTTATAGTTTCCTTTGCTGTGCAAAAGCTTTTAAGTTTCATTAGGTTCCATTTGTTTATTTTTTGTTTTTATTTCCATTACTCTAGGATGTGTTTCAAAGAAGATCTTGCTGTGATTTATGTAAGAGTGTTCTTCTTATGTTTTCCTCTAAGAGCTTTATAGTGTCTGGTCTTACACTTGGGTCTATAATCCATTTTGAGTTTTTTTTTGTGTGTATGGTGTTAGGGAGTGTTCTAATTTCATTCTTTTACATGTAGCTTTCCAGTTTTCCCAGCACCACTTATTGAAAAGACTGTCTTTTCTCCATTGTATATCCTTGCCTCCTTTGTCATAGATTAGTTGACTATAGGTACGTGGGTTTATCTCTGGGCTTTCTATCCTGTTCCATTGATTTATATTTCTGTTTTTGTGTCAGTATCATGATGTCTTGATTACAGTAGCTTTGCAGTATAGTCTGAAATCAGGGAGTCTAATTCCTCCAGCTCTGTTTTTTTTTCCTCGAGATTGCTTTGGCTTTTTTGGGTCTTTGTGTCACCATATAAATTTTAAGATTTTTTGTTCTAGTTCTGTAAAAACAAAAACAAAAAAACAACATTGGTAACTTTATAGTGAATGCATTGAATCTGCAGATTGCTTTGTGTAGTATAGTCATTTTCATAATGCTGATTCTTTCAATCTAAGAACATGATTTATCTTTCATCTGTTTACAGTGTTTTTTATTTCTTTCATCAGTTTCTTATAAGCTTTCCAAGTACAGTTCTCTTACCTCCTTAGATAAGTTTATTTCTAGGTTTTTATTCTTCTTGTTACAGTGGTGAATGGGACTGTTCCCTTAATTTCTCCCTCTGATCTTTCTTTGTTAATGTATAGGAATGCAGGAGATTTCTGTACATTAATTTTGTATCCTTCAACTTTACTGATTAATTGATGAGCTCTAGTAGTTTTCTGGTGGCATCTTTAGGATTATCTATGCATAGTATGAGGTCATCTGAAAACAGACAGTTTTACTTATTCTTTTCCAATTTGTATTCCTCTTATTTCTTTTTTTTCTCTGATTGCTGTGGCTAGGACTTCCAAAATTATGTTGAATAATAATGCGAGAGTGGACATCCTTGTCTTGTTCCTGATCTTAGGTGGAAATGCTTTCAGTTTTTCACCATTGAGAATGATGTTTGCCTTGGGTTTGCAATATATGGCCTTTATTATGTTGAGATGGGTTCCCTCTATGCCCACTTTCTGGAGAGTTTTTGTTTTATATGGGTGTAGAATTTTGTCAAAAGTTTTTCTGCATCTATTCAGATGATCCTATGTTTTTTATTCTTCAATTTGTTAATATGGTGTATCACATTAATTGATTTGTGTATGTTGAAGAATCCTTGTATCCCTGGGTTAAAACCCATTTGATCATCATGTATGATCTTTTTAATGTGTTTGATTCCGTTGCTAGTATTTTGCTAAGGAGTTTTTCATCTATATTCATCAGTGATATTGGTCTGTAATTTTCATTTTTTTTTTATAGTATCCTTGTCTGGTTTTGGTATCAGGGGGATAGTGGCCTCATAGAATGACTTTGGGAGTGTTCCTTCCTCTGCAATTTTTTGGAAGGTTTTGAGAAGTATGGGTGTTAGATCCTCTCTAAATATTTGATAGAATTCACCTGTGAGGCCCTCTGGTCCTAGACTTTTGCTTGTTAGAAGATGTTTAATCACAGTTTCAATTTCATTACTTGTGATTGGTCTGTTCATATTTTCTCTTTCTTCCTGGTTCAGTTTTGGAAGGATACACCTTTCTAAGAATTTGTTTGTTACTTCCAGGTTGCCCATTTTTTTGGCATAGATTTGCTTGTAGTAGTCTCTTATGATGCTTTGTATTTCTGCAGTGTCTATTGTAACTTCTCTTTTTTCATTTCTAATTTTATTGATTTCAGTCCTCTCCCTCTTTTTCTTGATGAGTCTGGCTAAAGATTTATCAATTTTGTTTATCTTCTCAAAGAACCATTGATAGTTGCTATTGTTTTGTTTGTTTCTATTTCATTTATTTCTGCTCTAATCTTTATGATTTCTTTCCTTATGCTAACTTTGGGTTTTGTTTGTTCTTCTTTCTCTTGTTCCTTTAGTTGTAAGGTTAGATTGTTTATTCGAGATATTTGATGTAGGATTGTACTGCTATAAACCTCTCTCTTAGAACTGTTTTTGATGCATCCCAGAGCTTTTGGATCATCATGTTTTCATTTGTCTCTAGGTATTTTTAAATTTCCCTTTCGATTTATTCAGTGATCTCTTGGTTATTTAGTAACGTATTGTTTAGCCTCATGTGTTTGTGTTTTTTTACTTCTTTTCCCTTGTAATTTATTTCTAATCTAATAGAGTTGTGGTCAGAGAAGATGCTTGATATGATTTCAATTTTCTTAAACTTACTGAGGCTTGATTTGTGACACAAGATGTGATCTATCCTGGAGAATGATCTGTGTGCAGTTAAGAAGAAAGGGTAATGTGCTGTTTTGGGATGGAATGTCCTGTAAATATCAATTAAATCTGTCTGGTCTATTGTGTCATTTAATGCTTGTGTTTCCTTATTAATTTTCTGTCTGGATGATCTGTCCATTGGTGTAAGTGAGGTGTTAAATTTCCCCACTATTATTGTGCTACTGTCAATTTCCTCTTTTATAGCTGTTAGCAGTTGCCTTATGTATTGTGGTGCTCCTATGTTGGGTGCATATATATTTATAATTGTTATATCTTCTTCTTGGATTGATCCCTTGATCATTATGTAGTGTCATTCCTTGTCTCTTGTAACATTATTTATTTTAGTCTATTTTATCTGATATGAGTATTACTACTCCAGCTTTCTTTTGATTTCCATTTGCATTGTATATCTTTTTCCATCCCCTCACTTTCATTCTGTATGTGTCCCTAGGTCTGAAGTGTGTCTCTCATAGATAGCATATATATTGTTTCTATATGCATTCAGTGAGCCTGTGTCTTTTGGTAGGAGCATTAATCCATTCACGTTTAAGGTAATTAACTAATATATATATATATATTCTTATTACCATTTTCTTAATTATTTTGGGTTTGTTTTTGTAGGTCCTTTTCTTCTCTAGTGTTTCCCACTTAGAGAAGTTCCTTTAGCATTTGTTGTGGTGGTGCTTTCGTGGTGCTGAATTCTCTTAGCTTTTGCTTGTCTGTAAAGCTTTTTATTTCTCTGTCAGTCTGAATGAGATCCTTGCCAGGGAACAGTAATCTTGTTTGTAGGTTCTTCCCTGTCATTTATTTAAGTATATCGTGCCACTCCCTTCTGGCTTGTAGAGTTTATGCTGAGAAATCACCTCTTAAGCTTATGGGAGTTCCCTTGTATGTCTTTTATCATTTTTCCCTTCTTGCTTTTAATAACTTATCTTTAATTTTTGTCAATATGATTACTATGTGTCTCAGCCTGTTTTTACTTGGGTTTATCCTGCCTGGGACTCTCTGTGCTTCCTGACTTCGGTGTCTGTTTCCTTTCTGATGTTTGGGAACTGAAAGATTGCCCCCGCCTTTGCAGGAGACCCTCTAACACTAGCAGGTTGGTCTGGATCAATCCCCTAAGGTGTCACTGCTCCTTACCCTTGGGTCCTGATTCACACACTACTTTGTGTGTGCCCTCCAAGAGTGGAGCCTCTGTTTCCTCCAATCCTGTCAAAGTCCTGCAGTCAAATTTCACTATCCTTCAAAGTCTGATTCTCTGGAAATTCCTCTTCCCATTTCCAGACCCCCAGTCAGGAAGATTGACATGGTGCTCAGTACCTTCGCTCCAGCCAGTGTACTTCTGTGGTATAATTGTTCTCCAGTTTGTGAGTCACCCACACAGTGGTTATGGGATTTGATTTTATTGTGATTGCACCCCCTCCTACCATCTCACTGTGGTTTTTCCTTTGTCTTTGGATGTGGGGTATCTTTTTTGGTAAGTACCAGTGTCTTCCTGTCGATGATTGCTCAGCAGTTACTTGTGATTCTGATGCTCTCGCTAGTCCACCATCTTGAACCAAGTATGGATGTATTTTTGATGTGTTCATGGGGGAAGGTGAGTTTTGCATTCTCTTAGTCTGCCATCTTGATATAAGTCCTATGCTGCAATGCTCATTGCAGTCTCTTATAGCTATTTGGCCAATGGTGACTGATAGATTTCTGACATTATCTCTGTTTATATATATTCTTGCACTAGGAATCAATATTCTCAAAAGACTTTGTTATCAGTTACCTTAGTATCCGGCTAATATACATCTCATGACTCTGTAATGGAGAGAAAAGAAGGTTCTTCTGTTTCCTTATGTGTAGACACTGAGGTAACATAATGTCCTAATAAGTATAAGTGTTCTATCTGCCAGCTCTTAAGGCATTTATGTGCCCATCTTGGGTAGGTGGGTCAATTCCAATACCACATATGAAAACAAAATATGGGGAGTGCAAGTGATCCCTCCTGGATTGCTCTCATTGATAGCTTCATCAACTGGAAGTTTTGTTAACACAGTATTAAACCACAGGTCCCTCCTTTTGCAGCTATCTTTATGATATTTATTGTGAGGGTGTTGCTGGCACACATGACTTTTATTTCTCTCCTTAAGACATCTGTTAATCAAGACAAAGACAGAGTGAGGGGGTCCTAGGGTAAGTTGTATCTGGTCTGCAAGGACTGAGGATAGTGTCAGACAAGGGAAGGGCATATTAATATGTTGGAAAATTTGAACCTGAAAGGTTAGGCCAGAGGGAGGTTGATCACATTTCAAGAATTATGAGAGACCTATACCGGTATTATATTGTGTTGAATGATAAATTTGATGAGAGATCCAACAATTTTTCAAATTGCCTTGAGTGGCTATTCACTGTGACAACTTTACTAAAGAATTTTCTTTTCATCGTAAACACTGGGACAAAAGCATGGTTAGAAGTAAAAAAAAAAACTTTCAATTTTGACAGAGGTACAGAAATTTGATAAAATAGTATAGTTTGAACTAGTGGGATGGGTATTAAAGGCCTGATCTGGAGTCTTGGGTTAGCTGTCTGCTGATGTTGTTTTCCTCTTCTTATCTTAGCTTGGTGATGTTTGTCTTAGTAAGTCAAAGTGGGGTGTCAGAAATGGGAGTTGAAGTCCATTCAGGTGGAGGAAGCTTTTCTAATGAGATATGTGAATCCATGAATTTACGTCTTTCAGTTTGCCTGTACATGGATTAAGTAATAATACCTAATAAGGTTCTTTCCATTGTGGCTGAAAATGATCTCTTATTTGATATTATTTTCAATAAACAGAATCTCTAGGCTGTAATCCATGATCCTTGAAATTTTTGTCTCCTTGGAGCTTTCTGTAAAAGTAGTTAGCTACCAATGTTTTATTTCTTTTAGGTGCCTCAATAAGACCCTGACAATAATGTCATATATTTCCCTTGAACCACGGTGGATGAAAGTTTCCAAAAATATTGTTTTCCCAACAAAACCATTTTCTCAGGTGTCCAATCAGTTAAAGAATGTACATGCTGGAGTAACAGCAATTGTGATACAACAGACACTGCAGTTTCACTTTGTTTTATTTTTAAAAATCAGGTCCAAACAATTTTGTGTTGCAGGATCAAAATTCCCCCTTTTTGTTGCCATATATGTTTGTCTTCTTTAGTGGTAATTTCCTGAGCCCGTAGATGGAAATATTTTACTGGATTAGCAGGGTTGATGGAGAGCAGGGAACATTCTCAAGGCTGGACAGGATGAGTAAAGTTGCAGTCTCAACTGCAGCATCAGCAAGCTGATTTCCTTTAGCTTCCATAGTGTCAGATTTGAAATGCCCTGGTGTTTAAATAATTGCTAACTGTTTTAGCAGTTGTGTAGCAATTAATCACTCTGCAACCAGTTTTCCATTGTTTTTCATAGATAGTCCTAAAGAGGTTAAAAACCTTATTGTTTCTATAACATTCCAAATTCTTGTGCCACTCCAAAGGCATGATGACTCTTAATATAAATATTTGCTATCTGGTATTTTCTAATTGATAAGCTTGGGTTAAAGCAATTAATTTGTCTTGTCCTGACTTTGTTTCTGGTAAATGAAAGCTTTCAGTTATGTCCACTGTGGGCATTACTGCATATCCAGCTCAGTAATGTCCTTGCTCATCTTTTAAGTAGGACCCATCTGTAAACGAAATTACATCAGCCTTCTCAATAGGAGTTTTTTGTAAATCATTCTTGGAAGGGAGAAAATCATCTGTTAATAAAATTCAATTATGGTTTCTTTATTTCTGTAATGCAGGAAGAAGTTGTAAGGTTAAGGTTATTACAGCAAACAATGGTAGTATTTGTGCTGAAAGAAACAATACTTCATAAGAAGTTAGTTAGCTCACAGAATAGTGCTAAATGTGGTGAGAGTTCAGAAAAGACTCAACTGAGTCTAGGACACAAACAGTTAAAGGAGACACCATTACTATTTCTTCAGTAGCCTTACATAAGAGAGCCAGTTTTGAAATAGCCCTCATAGAAGGTAAAAGTCATTTTGTTACTGAGTCTAATTTTGTTTTGAAGCATAAGAGCAAATCATCTACCAGCATTTTTGTAAAAGCATCAGAGTAAGACAATAACTCTCCATAAATAACAAAGGACTTAAAGGGAAATACCTGATTACAATGCAATTGTCAAGGAAATTTGACAATTTCTGTAACATACAGTATTTTAAGATAATAACTAGAATTATGACTGACAACATACCAGGACATTTTAAATTTTAAGAACTTCATATAATTTCTAGAACATGTGTATTAATATTTACCCATACAATGTAACTTGAGGAGATTTATCATTACTTATTTGACAATGTTCTCCAGGTAATTTAACATACCAAATGAGCCTAGTTAATTTAATATTTCTCTTTGAGATGTTTAGGGGTTCTCTAAGGCATCCCACAGTTAGGAAGAGGTCAAAGGAACTTCATTCAGAATTTGAGTTTAGGAATTTTGTCAAAGATATCAAAAGGTTTAAAATGTTTGGTTAAGTAGGATCATAGGTCACTGTGAAAAATACTTATTTATTTAAGCACAGTGACAAGAAAAGATTTCAAAGGCGAATACAGAAAGTTTTAACAAATTACTAAAAAGATAAACTTTGCAATCTGTCATCAAAAGGAGATCAATATTTCAAGAAAACTTTGTCCTCTTAACAAAGAAAAAAATAAATTCTAGTTTTGCACCATTTTACCTTTAATATTAAAATTCATTCATTTAATGACACTCTATCTATTTTTATTCAGTCTTGACCATGCATAAAACTCTTTTCTCTGGGTTCCCTCTTTTTTTTTTTTCTTGAAATATGTTTCATGTCATAGTACATCTTTCAATGAACCACAAAATATATTTATTAATAGTGTCAAACATATTCAGTCTCTCTAAATAGTCAAATATGATAAAAAATATGTAAATATAGACTTCTTTAGAAATTAAAGTTCCAGAATTTTATCTTATTAAAAATGATCTAGACATTTAATGAATTTCCATCATTTAAATTAATTTAGCAGAACTCTAAAATTTCAAGTTACCAAAAATCTAGAGAAACTATTTTTAGATAGGAAGACCATAAAACATAATTATTCATAAAGAGTTCACCCGAAAATTTTTATCCCATTTATCTCTACTTCATTGCTTATGAAATATTGTCATACTAATTTAATTTTCCTGCTGACAAATTTTGTAACAGAGAACACATGAGCTTATAGACTTTTAGTAAACCTAGGTAACATAAAAACATTATACTTCATGTTGATGACTCTAAAGACATGTCTATGTTAATCAAATTAAACTTCTTTTTATTCATTAAAGATTAATCCTAGAACATGTGATCCTTTAAAAATTGGGAATAGTTTAAGTTACTTCTAGAAATATTTGATTTTTAAACCTTTACTTTTAAGTCAGTTAAATAGATCTCTTGTACAAATTAATTTTGATAACACCATCGAGATGTAGAGACATATTTATATATACACACAGACATACATACATCCAGATAGACACAGACAGAGATTGCATAGTTTTCCTGCTTGAAGATAAAAATGACTCTTTTTACAATTTTTTTTCTCAGTTTTAGGTTTTACTAACTGAAACAAAGCTGTAGCCTCAGGCAGTGTGGACTGTGTTTACGTTTCAAGCACATGATAAGAGTTATAACTTCAAGCTTTCTCCTAAGAATACTTTTGTTCTCTCAGGGTCAGAATTTTGAAATGTTTTTTATCAAGCTGGCTTTCTCTAACTACATATACGAAAAACAATTTTGAAATATCAAAAAAGCCCCCACCTTTGCCATTTAAGAAGACATACAGATGGCCAACAGACACATGAAAGATGTTCAACACTGCTAATTATTAGAGAAATGCAAATCAAAACTACAATGAGATATCACCTCATACCAGTCAGAATGGTTATCATCAAAAAGTCTACAAATAATAAATGCTGAAGAGGGTGTGGAGAAAAGGGAACCATCCTACACTGTTGGTGAGAATGTAAATTGGTGCAGCCACTATGGAGAACAGTTTGGAGGTTCCTTAAAAAACTAAAAATAAAGTTGCCATAAGATCCAGCAATTCCACTCCTGGGCATGTATCTGGAAAAAGATGAAAACTCTAATTTGAAAAGATACATGCACCCCAATGTTTATATAGCAACACTATCTTTATAAAATGTCAGTATATCCCCAACTATCTTAGTACAAGTAGCAGATATTTGAGTGAAACACCATATTGGTCATTCCAGTCTCAGCAGATAGGAAGTACAGAAGAACTGAGGTCCAGTCTTATGACCCCGATTGAGCTGTCTTAGCCACCACCAGCTGCTTGAATCTCCTCAGCTCATCATGGAGCAAAAATGGGACTTCTCCTTTCCTTAAAAAAAATTATTTGAGTATAGTGGCTTTACAATATTGTGTTATTTTTTGCTGTACAACAAAGTGAACCAGCTATACGTATACATGTATGCCTTCTTTTTTGGATTTCCTTCCCATTTAGGTCATCACACAGCATTGAGTAGAGTTCCCTGAACTATCCAGTAGGTTCTCATTAGTTACCTATTTTATACATAGTATCAATAGTGTATATATGTCAGTCCCAGTCTTCCAATTCATCCCACCCCTCTTTCCCTCTTGGGGTCCAGACGTTTGTTCTCTATGTCTGTGTCTCTATTTCTGCTTTGTAAATAAGTTTGTCTATATCAATTTTTTTCAGATTCCACATATATGCATTAATATACGGTATTATCAGGGAGCCTGATTCATCCAGCTCCGTTTTTTTTCTCAATATTGCTTTTGCTATGTGAGGTCTTTTGTGTTTCCATAAAAATTGTCAATTTTTTTGTTCTAGTTCTGTGGAAACTGCCATTGGTTATTTGATAGGAATTGCATTGGATCTGTATATTGTTTTGGGTAGTATAGTCATTTTCACAACATTGATTCTTCCAATCCAGGAACATGGTATATCTGTCTATCTGTTTTTATTGATTTTTTTTTCTTTCATCAGTATCTTACAGTTTTCTGCATACAGGCTTTTGTCTCCTTAGGTATATTTATTCCTAGATATTTCCTTCTTTTTGGTGCAATGCTAAGTGGGATTGTATCCTTAATTTCTCTTTTGTTGTTAGTGCATAGGAATGCAAGAGATTTCTGTGTACTAATTTTGTATCCTACAACTTTACCAAATTCATTGATTAATTCTAATAGCTTTCTAGTGGAATTTTTAGGATTTTCTATGTATACTAACATGTCATCTGCAAACAGTGATGGCTTTACTTCTTCATCAGTTTGGATTCCTTTTATTTCTTTTTCTTCTGTGATTGCTGTTGGGACTCTGATTGGTTAGGACTTCCAATACTGTGTTGAATAATAGTGGTGAGAGTGGGCACCCTTGTTTTGTTCCTGATTTTAAAGGAAATGCTTTCAGTTTTTCACCATTGAGAATAATATTTGCTGTGGGTTTGTAATATATGGCCTTTATTATGCTCAGGTATGTTCCATCTATGCTCAATTTCTGGAGAGTTTTATCTGTTGAATTTTGTCAAAAGCTTTTTCTGCATCATTCAGATGATCATATGTTCTTTATTCTTCAATTTGTTAATATGGCGTATTACATTGATTGATTTGCATATATTGAAGAATCCTTACATTCTTGGGATAATACCTCTTGATCATGGTGTATGATCTTTTAATGTGTTGTTGGATTTGATTGGCTAGTATTTTGTTGAGGATTTTTGCATCTATGTTCATCAGTGTTATTGACCTGTAATTTTCTTTTTCTGTGATACCTTTGTCTGCTTTTGGTATCAACGTGATGGTGGCCTTGTAGAATGAGTTTGGGAGTGTTCCTCCCTCTGCAAAATTTTGGAAGAGTTTGAGAAGGATGGGTGCTAGCTCTTCTCTAAATGTTTGATAGAATTTGCCTGTGAAGCATCTGGTTGTGGACTTTTGTTAGAAGACTTTTAATCACAGTTTCAATTTCATTACTTGTTTTTGGTCTGTTCATATTTTCTATCTCTTCCTGGTTCAGTCTTGGAAGGTTGTACTTTTCTAAGAATTTGTCCATTTCTTCCAAGTGGTCCATTTCATTGGCATATAGTTTCTTCTAGTAGTCTCTTTGTATTTCTGTGGTGTCCATTGTAACTTCTTCCTTTTCATTTCTAATTTTATGGATTTGAGTCCTCTCCCTCTTTTCCTTGATGAATCTGGCTAAAGGTTTATCAATTTTGTTTATCTTCTCAAGGAACCAGCTTTTAGTTCCACTGAAATTTGCTATTGTTTTTTAGTTTCTATTTCATTTATTTCCACTCTGATATTTATGATTTCTTTCCTTCTACTAAATTTGGGTTTTGTTTGTTCTTTCTCTTGTTGCTTTAGGTGTAAGGTTAGCTTGTTTAGTTGAGATTTCTCTTGTTTCTTGGGGTGGGATTCTATTGCTATATATCCATCTTAGAACTGCTTTTGCTGCATCCCATAGGTTTGGGGTCATCATGTTTTCATTGTCATTTCTTTGTAGGTATTTTTTTTTAATTTCCACTTTGATTTTTTCAGTGATCTCTTGGTTATTTAGTAGCATATTGTTTGGCCTCCATGTGTTTGTGTTTTTTTAGGTTTTCTTCCCTGTAATTGATTTCTAATCTCATGGTGTTGTGGTCAGAAAAGATGCTTGATATGATTTCAATTTTCTTAAATTTACCAAGGCTTGATTTGTGACCCAAAATGTGATCTATCCTAGAGAATGTTCCATGTGCACTTGAGAAGAAAGTGTATTCTACTGCTTTCGGATGGAATGTCCTATATATGTTCATTAAGTCTACCTGGCCTAATGTGTCATTTAAGGCTTGTGTTTCCTTTTTAATTTTCTATCAGGATGATCTATCCATTGGTGTAAGTGGAGTGTTAAAATCCCCCAGTATTATTGTGATGCTGTTGATTTTCCCTTTTATGGCTGTTAGCATTTGCCTTATATATTCATGTGCTCCTATGTTGGGTGCATAAATATTTACAATTGTTATATGTTCTACTTGGATTGATCCCTTGGTCATTATGTAGTGCCCATCCTTGTCTCTTGTGATAGTCTGTATTTTAAAGTCTATTTTTTCTTATATGTGTATTGCTACTGCAGCTTTCTTTTGATATCCATTTGCATGCAAAATCTTTTTCCATTCCCTCACTTTCATTCTGTATGCTTTCCTAGGTCTGAAGTGGGTCTCTTATAGAAAGCATATATGCGGATCTTCCATTCAGCCAGTCTGTGTCTTTTTGTTGGAGCATTTATTCCATTTACATTTAAGGTAATTATTGATATATATGTTCCTATTACCGTTTTCTTAATTGTTTTGGTTTGTTTTTCTAGGTCTTTTTCTTCTCTCAGGTTTCCTGCCTAGAGAAGTTCTTTTAGCATTTGTTGCAAAGCTGGTCTGATGGTGCTGGATTCTCTTAATTTTGCTTGTCTGTAAAGCTTTTTATTTCTCTGTCAAATCTGAATGAGAACCTTGGTGGTTAGAGTAATATTGGTTGTAGATTTTTCCCTTTCCTCACTTTAAATATATACTGCCACTCCCTTCTGGCCTGCAGACTTTCTGCTGAAAGATCAGCTGATAACCATATGGAGATTTCCTTGTATTTGTTGCTTTTCCCTTTCTGATTTTAATAATTTTCTTTGTATTTAATTTTATTAAATTAATTTATTAAATTAAATTTAATTGTTATTTTGATTAATATGTGTCTTGACATGTTTCTCCTTTTGTTTATCATGTATGGGGCTCTTTATACTTCCTGGGCTTGATTGAATATTTCCTTTCTGATGTTAGAGAAAGTTTGACTATAATCACTTCAAATATTTCCACACACCCTTTCTCTTCTTCCTCTTCTGGGACCCGTATAATTTGAATTTGTTTCATTTAATTTTGTCCCAGAGGTCTCTGAGACTGTCCTCAATTCTTTTCATTCTTTTTTCCTTACTTTGCTCTACAGCAGTTATTTTCAGCATTCTGTCTTCCATCTCACTTGCCTGTTCTTCTACCTCAGTTATTTTGCTATTGATTCCTTCTAGTGTATTTTTAATTTCAGTTATGATGCTGTTAATCACTGTTTATTTGTCCTTTAGTTCTTCTAGGTCCTTGTTAAAAGATTCTTGTATTTTCCCCATTCTATTTCTGAGATGTGGGATCATCTTTACTATCATTGCTCTTAATTCTTGTTCAGGTAGGTGGCCTACATGCTCTTAATTTATTCAGTCTTGTGCATTTGTATCTTGCTCCTTTGTCTTCAATGTATTTCTCTATCTTCTCATTTTGTCTAACTTACTGTGTTTGAGGTTCCCTTTCCTCAGGCTGCAGGGTTGTATTTCCTTTGGCTTCTTGTGTCTGTCCCCGGTGGATGAGGATGGTCCAGTGGCTTGTGTGGTCTTTCTGGTGTGAGGGACTGGTGCCTGTGTCCTGATTGGTGGAGGTGGATCTTGTCCCTCTGATGGACAAAGCTAGGTCAAGTGTTATGTTTTTAGGTGTCTGTGGGCTTGGTATGACTTTAGGCAGCCTATCTGCTGATGGATGGGTTTGTGTTCCTGTCTTACTTGTTGTTTGGAATGGGATGTTCAGCACTTGACCCTGCAGACAGTTGAGTGTATCTGGATCTTAGAGATGAGATGGAGACCTCTGACAAGCTCTCCTCATATAATATTTCCTGCTGCTGGGAATTCTCTGGCATGCCAGCATTCTTGACTCAGTGCTCCCACACCAGAGTCTCAGGCCTGATCTTTGGCCTGGGAACAAAGACCTTGAAAGCCACACGGCCCAGAAAAATCGGGGAAAATGGGCAGGAAGTAAGAAAATAAGAACAAACAGACAAAAAACCCAAGACAAATAGCAAAGACAAAAATAAGCAAACAGCAACAACAACAAAACAGACAGACAAAACCCCAAACAAATTTTAACAGAAAAAACAGGAGTTGAGGAAGATGGCAGAAAAGTAAGTTGTGGAGACCACATTCCTCCTCACAGATACATCAGAAATACATCTACACGTGAAACTGCTCCTATAGAACACCACTGAACGCTGGCAGAAGACCTCAGATGTCCTAAGACATAAGAAACTCCCCAGGCACCTGGATAGGGCAAAAGAAAAAAGAGAGACAAAAGAATAAGGACAGGACAAGCACCAGTGGGAGGAAGCTGTGAAGGAGGAAAGGTTTCCACACACCAGGAAGCCCCTTCGTGGGTGGAGACTGCAGGTGGTGGAGGGGGGAAGCTTCAGAGCCGGGGAGGAGATTGCAGCAACAGGGGTGCAGGGGGAAAAGTGGAGAGATTCCCACACGGAGGATTGGTGCCGACGAGCACTCCCCAGCCCGAAAGGCTTGTCTGCTCACCCGCTGGGGCAGGTGGGGGCTGGGAGCTGAGGCTCAGGCTTTGGTTGGATCCCAGGGAGAGGACTGGGGTTGGCTGCATGAACACAGCCTGAAGGGGTTAGTGCACCACGGCTAGCCGGGAGGGAGTCCAGGAAAAAGTCTGAACCTGCTGAAGAGACAAGACATTTTTTCTTTCCTCTTTGTTTCCTGGTGCCTGAGAAGAGGGGATTAGGAGCACTGATTAAAGGAGCTCCAGAGACGGGCGTGAGCCGCGTCTATCAGCATGGACCACAGATACGGGTATGAGATGCTAAGGCTGCAACTGCCGCCATCAAGAATCCTGTGTGCAAGCCCAGGTCACTCTCCACACCTCCCCTCCCAGGAACCTGTGCAGCCTGCCACTGCCAGAGCCCCATAATCCAGGGAAAACTTCCCCAGGAGAACACACAATGTGCCTCAGGCTACTGCAAAGTCATGCCGGCCTCTGCCGTCACAGGCTTGCCCTGCATCTGTACCACTCGCACCCCCATCCTGAGTGAGCCAGAGCCCCCGAATCAGCTGCTCCTTTAACCCCGTCCTGTCTGAGCAAAGAACAAACGTCCTCAGGCAACCTACATGCAGAAGTGGGACCATATCCATAGCTGAACACCGGGAGCTGTATGAACAAAGAAGAGGAAGGGAAATGCCCCCCAGCAGCCTCAGGAGCAGAGGATTAAATCTGAACAATCAACTTGATGCACCCTGCATCTGTGGAATACCTGAATAGACAATGAATCATCCCAAATTGAGGAGGTGGACTTTGGGAGCAAGATATATTATTTTTTCCCCTTTTTCTCTCTTTCTGAGTGTGTATGATTTCTGTGAGATTTTGTCTGTATAGTTTTGCTTTCACCATTTGTCCTAGTGTTCTGTCCGTCAATTGTTTTTTGTTTTGTTTTTAGTTAAAAAATTTTTTTCTTAATAATTATTTTTTATTTTAATAACTTTATTTATCCTACTTTATTTTATTTTATCCTCCTTCTTTCTTTCTTTCTATTTTTTCTCCCTTTTATTCTGAGCCCCATGGATAAAAGGCTCTTGGTGCTCCAGCCAGGACTCAGAGCTGTGCCTCTGAGGTGGGAGAGTCAACTTCAGGACACTTGTCCACAAGAGACCTCCCAGCTTCTCGTAATATCAAACACCAAAAATCTCTCAGAGGTCTCCACCTCAAAACCAAAACCCAGCTTGACTCAACGACCAGCAAGATACAGTGCTGAACACCCTATGCCAAACAACTAGCAAGACAGGAACAAAATGCCACCCATTAGCAGAGAGGCTGCCTTAAATCAAAATAAGGCCACAGACACCCCCAAACACACCACCAGACGTGGACAAGCCCCCCAGAAAAACAAGATCCAGGCTCATCCACCAGAACACAGGCACTACTCCCCTCCACCAAGAAGCCCACACAACACACTGAACCAAACTTAGCCACTGGGGACATACACCAAAAGCAACGGGAACTATGAACCTGCAGCCTGCAAAAAGGAGACCCCAAAAACAGTAAGATAAGCAAAATGAGAAGACAGAAAAACACACAGCAGATGAAGGAGCAAGGTAAAAACCCACCAGACCAAACAAATGAAGAGGAAATAGGCTGCTTACCTGAAAAAGAACTCAGAATAATGATAGTAGAGATGATCCAAAATCTTGGAAAGAGAATAGAGAAAATGTAAGAAACACTTAACAAGGACCTAGAAGAACTAAAGATGAAACAAGCAATGATGAACAACACAATAAATGAAATTAAAAATACTCTAGAAGGGTTCAATAGCAGAATAACTGAGACAGAAGAACGGATAAGTGACCTGAAAGATAAAATAGTGGAAATAACTACTGCAGAGCAGAATAAAGAAAAAAGAATGAAAAGAACTGAGGACGGTCTCAGAGACCTCTGGGACAACATTAAATGCACCATCATTCAAATTACAGGGGTTCCAGAAGAAGAAGAGAAAAAGAAAGGGACTGAGAAAATATTTGAAGAGTTTATAGTTGAAAACTTCCATAATATGGGAAAGGAAATAGTTAATCAAGTCCAGGAAGTGCAGAGAGTCCCATAGAGCATAAATCCTAGGAGAAACACACCAAGACACATATTGATCAAACTATCAAAAATTAAATACAAAGAAAACATATTAAAACCAGGAAGGGAAAAACAACAAATAACACACAAGGGAATCCCCATAATGTTAACAGCTGATCTTTCAGCAGAAACTCTGCAAGCCAGAAGGGAGTGGCCAGACATATTTAAAGTGATGAAGGAGAAAAACTTACAACCAAGATTACTGTACCCAGAAAGAATCTCATTCAGATTTGATGGAGAAATTAAAACCTTTACAGACAAGCAAAAGCTGAGAGAGTTCAGCACCATTAAACAAGCTTTACAACAAATGCTAAAGGAACTACTCTAGGCAAGAGAAGAAAAAGACCTACAATAACAAACCCAAAACAATTAAGAAAATGGGAATAAGAATATACATATCAATAATTACCTTTAATGTAAATGGGTTAAATGTTCTCACCAAAAGACACAGACTGGCTGAATGATTATTTAAACAAGACCCATATATATGCTGTCTACAAGAGACACACTTCAGACCTAAGGACACATACAGACTGAAAGTGAGGGGATGGAAAAACATATTCCATGAGAATGGAAATCAAAAGAAAGTTGGAGTAGCAATTCCCATATCAGACACAATAGACTTTAAAATAAAGACTATTACAAGAGACACAGTAGTACACTACATAATGATCAAGGGATCAATCAAAGAAGAAGATACAACAATTGTAAATATTTATGCACCCAACATAGTAGCATATCAATACATAAGGCAAATACTAACAGCCATAAAAGGGGAAATCGACAGTAACACAATAATAATAGGGGACTTTAACATCCCACTTTCACCAATGGACAGATCATCCAAAGTGAAAATACAAAAGGAAACACAAGCTTTAAATGATACTTTAAACAAGATGCACTTAATTGATTTTTATAGGACATTCAATCCAAAAACAACAGAATACACATTTTTCAGAAGTGCTCATGGAACACTCTCCAGGATAGATCATATCTTGGGTCACAAATCAAGCCTTGGTAAATTTAAGAAAATTGAAATTGTATCAAGTATCTTTTCCGACCACAACGCTATGAGACTAGATATCAATTACAGGAAAAGATCTGTAAAAAATACAAACACATGGAGGCTAAACAATACACTACTTAATAACCAAGTGATCACTGAAGAAGTCAAAGAGGAAATCGCAAAATGCCTAGAAACAAATGACAATGGAGACACGACGACCCAAAACCTATGAGATGCAGCAAAAGCAGTTCCAAGAGGGATGTTTGTAGCAATAAAATGCTACCTTAAGGAACAGGAAACATCTCAGATAAACAAACTAAACTTACACTTAAAGCAGTTAGAGACAGAAGGAAAAAAAACCCAAATTTAGCAGAAGGATAGAAACCACAAAGATCAGATCAGAAATAAATGAAAAAGAAATGAACAAAATGATAGCAAAGACCAATAAAACTAAAAGCTGGTTCTTTGAGAAGATAAACAAAATTGATAAACCATTAGCCAGATTCACCAGGAAAAAAAGAGAGAAGACCCAAATCAATAGAATTAGAGATGAAAAAGGAGAAGTAACAAGTGACACTGCAGAAATACAAAGAATCATGAGAGATTACTACAAGCAGCTCTGTGCCAATAAAATGGGCAACCTGGAAGAAATGGACAATTTCTTACAAATGCACAAGCAGCTGAGACTGAGCCAGGAAGAAATAGAAAATATGAACAGATGAATCACAAGCACAGAAATTGAAACTGTGATTAAAAATCTTCCAACAAACAAAAGGCCAAGACCAGATGGCTTCACAGGTGAATTCTATCAAAAACAAAATTCAACACCCATTTATGATAAAAACCCTCCAGAAAGTAGGCACAGAGGGAACGTTCCTCAACATAATAAAGGACATATATGACAAACCCACAGCCAACATCGTCCTCAATGGAGAAAAACTGAAAGTATTTCTACTAAGATCAGGAAAAAGACAAGGTTGCCCACTATCACCATTCTTATTCAACATAGTTTGCTAAATTTTAGTCACAGCAATAAGAGAAGAAATGGAAATAAAAGGAATCCAAATCGGAAAAGAAGAAGTAAAGCTGTCACTGTTTGCAGATGACATGATATTCTACATAGAGAATCCTAAAGATGTTACCAGAAAACTACTAGAGCTAATCAATGAATTTGGGAAAGTAGAAGGATACAAAATTAATGCACAGAAATCTCTGGCATTCCTATACAATAATGATGAAAAATCTGAAAGTGATATCAAGAAAATACTCCCATTTACCATTGCAACAAAAAGAATAAAATATCTAGGAATAAACCTACCTAAGGAGACAAAAGACTTCTATGCAGAAAATTATAAGACACTGATGAAAGAAATTAAAGATGATACAAAGAGTTGGAGAGATATACCATGTTCTTGGATTGGAAGAATCAACTTTGTGAAAATGACTCTACTACCCAAAGCAATCTACAGATTCAATCCAATCCCTATCACAGTACCACTGGCATTTTTTACAGAACTAGAACAAAAAGTTTCACAATTTGTATGGAAACAGAAAAGACCCTGAATAGCCAATGCAATCTTGAGAATGAAAAATGAAGCTGGAGGAATCAGGCTCCCTGACTTCAGACTATACTACAAAGCTAAAATAATCAAGACAGTATGGTACTGGCCCAAGAACAGAAATATAGATAAATGGAACAGGATAGAAAGCCCAGACATAAACCCACGCACATATGGTCACCTTATTATTGATAAAGGAGGTAAGAATATACAGTGGGGAAAAGACAGCCTCTTCAATAAGTGGTGCTGGTATAACTGGACAGGAACATGTAAAAGTATGAAATCAGAACACTCCCTAACACCACACACAAAAATAAACTCAAAATGGGTTAAAGAACTAAATGTAAGGCCAGACCCTTTCAAACTCTTAGAGGAAAACATAGACAGAACACTCTGAGACCTAAGTCACAGCAAGATCCTTTTTGATCCATCTCCTAGAGAAATGGAAATAAAAAAGAAAAATAAACAAATGCAGCCTAATGATACTTCAAAGCTTTTGCACAGCAAAGGAGACCATAAACAAGACCAAAAGACAACCCTGAGAATGGGAGAAAATATTTGCAAATGAAGCAACTCGGAAAGGAATAATCTCCAATATTTACAAGCAGCTCATGCTGCTCAATATCAGAAAAAGAAATAACCCCATCTAAAAATGGGCAGAAGACCCAAATAGACATTTCTCCAAAGAAGATATACACATTGCCAACAAACACATGAAAGAATGCTCAACATCATTAATCATTAGAGAAATGCAAATCAAAAGTACAATGAGCTATCATCTCACACCGGTCAGAATGGCCATCATCAAAAAATCTAGAAACAATAAATGCTGGAGAGGATGTGGAGAAAAGGAAGCACTCTTGCACTTTTGGCGGGAATGTAAATTGATACAGCCACTGGGGAGAGCAGTATTGAGGTTCCTTTAATACTACAAAGAGAACTACCATACAGCCCAGCAATCCCACTACTGGGCATATACCCTGAGGAAACCATAATTCAAAGAGTCATGTACCAAAATGTTCATTGCAGCTCTATTTACAATAGCCCAGAGATTGAAACAACCTAAGTGTCCATCATCGGATGAATGGATAAAGAAGATATGGCACATATATACAATGGAATATTACTCAGCCATAAAATGAAACGAAATTGAGATATTTGTAGTGAGGTGGATGGACATAGAATCTGTCATACAGAGTGAAGTAAGTCAGAAAGAGAAAAACAAATACTGTATGCTAACACATATATGGAATCTAAGAAAAAAGAAAAAGGCATGAAGAAACTAGAGCTAAGACTGGAATAAAGACACAGACCTACGAGAGCATAGACTTAATGATATGGGGAGGGGAAGGGTAAGCTGTGACAAAGTGAGAGAGTGGCATGGACATATATACACTACCAAACTTAAAATAGATAGATAGTGGGAAGCAGCCACATAGCACAGAGAGATCAGCTCGGTGGTTTGTGACCACCTAGAGGGTTGGGATAGGGAGCATGGGAGGGAGGGAGACACAAGAGGGAAGATATATGGGAACATATGTATATGTATAACTGATTCACTTTGTTATAAAGCAGAAACTAACACAGCATTGTAGAGCAATTATACTCCAATAAAGATGTTTAAAAAAAAAAAAGAAAAAACAAACCAAAAAATGTCACACGTACAAAACAAAAAGAAAAACAGAGAGTATAGAAAAGAAGCCAACAACCAAACAAAAGAACTGCAAAACGAACTCAAAGAATTAAATACAAAATAAACACCCAAAATAATGAAAAACAAAACAAAAGAAGACTGAAAGTTAAAGGAAAAATCAAAGCAAACAAAACTAACACACAAAAATAATTTTAAAAAGATAACAGCAAATGGAACAAAGGAGAAAATATTATAAAAAAACAAAGGAATGGAAAAAAACAAGGAAAAGCACAGAACCACAAAAACGTAATGTAGAAATAGAAATTTTAAAATTATGAATATATTAAATTTTAAAAAAACAAATAATGAAAACAACAGAACTGAAAAAAACATAAAAAATATAGTAATAATTATATTTTCCTGGGGTCTCAGCTGTCAGTGTCCTTGCCCCCATTGTGAATCACAGCCAACCTCTGCCTGCCCGTGAGACCCTCCAAAACCTCTAGGTAGGTCTCTGGTCCCCCTCAGGGCACTGTGGGGGCAGCTCAGACTCTGCCTTGGCCCAACTCCTGTGTGTACTAGTCCTCTAAGTCCACAGCTGCTAGAGCTAGACCAGTTTCATTTGTGGAAACACTCATTGTCCATTCAGATATTCCATAGATGCAGGGTTTACCAAGTTGATTGTGGGGATTTAATCTGCAGCTTGTGCAGTTGCATGGAAAGATTTTTGTTTATCTTTCTTAGTTGCCTCATCCCTGTGGCTCAGCTGTGGTTTTAGCCCCACCTATGCATGTGAGCCACCCACAGGAGTCTGCTCCCAAGGATACCCTGGAGTACTCAGGTCTGCCCCAGTGAGGATAGGTTGCAGAGATGGCACAACTTCTTGGGTCTCGGGGGCCCTGGCAGTGACAGTTGCATGGGGAAAGCCAGTGTCCACAGGATCAAGAGATCTTGTCTTAGCTCCTGGTAGCTGGTTTGAGATGGTCAGCCCTTGAGGGGGCTTTTCTTAGCACCTGGAGGCAGGCACAAGGAGGTTAGCCCTGGTGAGGACTTTTCTTAGTGCCTGGCAGGACAGGGGTTGGTGCATGGAAAGAGAGGCTGCACCCCTGCACATCACTCAACAATGTCACCTTGGTTCTATGGCAGTCCAGGTTTCCTCCACAAGCATTCCCGTTTACGGATTTCCTTCCACCCATCTCCTCAGGCTGTCTCCTTGCAGCCAACAGCAGTCCTTTCCCCAGATTTGCTCTGCAATCTGCACATTCCAGCTCTCAGCTCCCGTGTGCACTGGCAGACACACTTCCCAGTCTGGGGCATGCAGGGCTGTGGCACTGACCATCTGTGTAGGTCTCACTCTGTCCTGTCTGCCACAGACCAGCCATTTCACCTTCCTCCAATAGCCTCAGATGTTCCCCTTCTGTCCCAACTGATTTTCCCATCAGTGAGGGGCCTTTCCCATGTGTAGGAACCTCTCCTCTGCTTCAGCTCCCCCTCATGGGAGAAGAGCCCATCCTGTTTCCTCTCCTTTTATTTTTCCCTTCTTTCTTTAGTCCTACTCTGTTATGTGGGTATCTTTCTAGTCCTTTCTGGTGTCCAAGGTCTTTTGTAGTGTTCTGTGAGAATTGTTCCATCTGTAGATGTATTCTTGATGCATTTGTGGAGAGAGATGAACTCCATGTCCTCCTACTCCTCTGCCATCTTGGTCCTTCAGGGACATCTCCCTTATGAACTGCCCAAATTGCTGACAAATAGTAAAATAGCTCTTGTTTTACTTCACTAAGTTTTGTAAGTGGTTTATTTTGCAGCATTAGATAAATGAAATAAACACACACACACACACACACAATGATTTCCCAAGGCTTGTCCATGATTAGCATTCAGAATATCCCTTGTTCTTCTATTTCTCCCAACACTCACCTCCCCTCCCACCAATAGTATGGCATCAGCAGACTTTCAAATATCTATGATTTAATCCATAATCATCTTTTTGTATAAGTGATCTTTCCCTCACCTACACAAAATGACAGAAAAAGCTCTCCTACAAATGTCAAAAGAGGATTAGAATGAATCCCTAACTGAAAAATTCTTCAACTGTAACAGTGTGATTGTTGAAATAGTGGCAACAGCATGTTTGAAACCTCTACTAGCAGAGGTCTCAACTGGGGTGAAAAAGTAATCCAAATTTCCCAAAGCCATAACTAAACTAAATTGTCAGAGCATAATAAGTGGTTTGAGACCTAGCTATTTTCTGGAATTTTCTCTGTGCTTAGCATAGAACAAAAGCTAGCCATCCATTTTCTTTGACCTGTTTTCCCAGTAAGTGGGAATTTCTCTCTAGCCAATCAAGGCTGTAGCTAAATATCAAAAAGTCACAAGGAGGAAGATGCTCCTTTAAAGCACAGTAAAAGCTGAAATTGCATATTGGAAATTCAAGGCTAATTGTTGCATACTTTCTGAGTGATGGTTTAAAATTGGCACTGCTGTATGTTGTAAAAAAACATATGAAACAAAAAAAAAGGAATAGGGCAATTAAATTGGGACTTTTAAATTGTGTGACATTTAATAATTTAAATAATTCCTTTCTGTCCTTTTAAGGGATTTCTTTGTTGGTGTTCATTAGGTAGAGAACTTTTTATTAATAAATATATATTCTCAGAGGACAGCTTGCAGCTACCTTGGAATCTAAAACTTGGGATGTCAGCATAGAGTGCTAATGATATGACAACATGCACATAAACTACCTGAACTTAAGAAATGCTAAATAATCGGTGGGCTGCAATTTTGGTGTTTCATTTTTCTTTGGTCAGCATTTCTGGGATTATTCCAAGCTTGTCTAGGAATTATTCACTGCAGTCTTGGGTGATATCTAAATGTAATGTGAGTTTGGGCCTGGAGTGGAGATATGCTGGCTCAGCACACTGCCTCAGATCTGGATTTCAGCTGCACCTGAGATCTCTGAAGGACAAGAATTTCCACGCTAGTTTTTAACTAAATTTTCTACTTTGATCCTTAATAATTTGGGTGATAGCAGATGCATTAAAAATGCATAGGTTTATACAAATTGTCCAATTTATTCTGTTTGGTACAGTGCATTAAATATCTACTCTTGGTTTTGTTTTGTTAATCCCTTATTTGGTTACAATTACAGTTTATGGTCTACAGGTAACTATCACAAAACTTGTAGTGGTTTAAAGCAACCATTTCATTTTGGTTACAATTCTGTACTTCAGGAATTCAGGAATGACTCAGCTGGACAATTCGTCTCTGATCTATGTGGCATTAATTGGGTGACTGGGGCTGAGGGACCTACTTCTGATCTGGCTTTTTCACTCACTAGGGCTCTGAAGATGCTTTGTCACTCTGTCTCCATATGGTGTCTCATCCTTCTAGGGATTCTTCATTTGGGTCTGGCTGCTGGCAGCCTGGTGGACTCAGGATAGTGACTTTTACTACAAGACATCTGGCTTCCAGGATTCCTGGACAGAACTGCAAAAATTCTTAAGACCGAGCCTCAGAAATGTCAGAGTAGCATTTCTGACATATTCTATTGGCCAAACAAGGGGAAGGGAATTTTACCCTACTCCTAAAGTAGAGGGATATTATAGAATTTGCAGCCACCTGCAATTTACCAAAATTATATTTTATAATATCTACCATTTTATCTTTCAAAGTATTTACAGAGTGCTAAACTGAGATAAAAGTATTTTTCCTAAAGCCCGCTAAGAAACTGGAGTCATTGTAGAAATATATCTATAGACACTTAATACCCACAAGGAGTTCCTCTGTTATTCATCTGACTTATACTGTTGGTTAATTCCAAAGAGGAGCCATTTTATGGAAACTTCAGAGTGAACTCTAGCTATTTTCCTTTCCAGCTCATTCTGTTTCCTGAAAACCTCTACAGAAGAAACTGATCTATATGTTTCTGAGATATGGATTTTAACTTTTAGAAAATTCCTTTCTGCAAAGGACCAGATATCCATGAAAAAAAAAAAATCCCAATACACGGGGTGGGGTGGAATGCTATGTACAGGAATAAGCTAGCTCCATTAAATGTAGTTTGTTTAAAAAAAGAATTAAATGAGAAATGTTGAAAGATTTTCTAAGATATCCAAAGAAGAAGTAGGGTCAGTAACAGAACATCCTATGACAGAGAAGGGAAAAATGTCACCAGTGAAGAAAACGAAATGTAAAATGCAAATGCAAGTTTCTAACAGGAAGTGCTTTGTTTGTACAACACTCAGCCCATCTGAAAGAAGAATAAGAGAAGGATTTTAGCAATTAACCAAAGATAATATTTTCCTCCAGGCTATTATGGGGGTTCTTGTGTCCTTGGAAATTCTATCGTCTTCTCTGGGAAAAAAGCTGAGATTTCTCTTATCTGGGGAGACTGCTATTTTGTGGTATTATATTTTCTGGATGCTGCATGAACATTAGCACCATTGAATCAACACTAAAACACTTTGTAAGGTTTATTAAAAATTAATTCATAATCACCCGATTATGAATCCCCCTGTTCAGGATATACCCTGGGATTCATTTGCACATTAATTCTCATTTGTAAACCACATTAGTCTTTCCTGCAAGCAAGAATAGACTGAAGAATATAATTGTTTATAATTTAATGGACTTTAATACAAAGAGAAATTTTCTAAAGTGTTATAGCAACTCAGAGCACACATTCCAAGAGAGGAGGAAGAAATGATAGGAAGATAATGTTGACTCTAAATCTATCCCCCAAACCACAGAAGAGTAGAAAGGTGATAGGTAGTATACTCACCTACAGTGGAACAAAGCCTCATTCCACAGCACCCCTCCAAAAAAAAAAAAAAGATTCTGTGCCTGTTATGTATTTCTGCTAAGCTTCTGTTCAGATATATGTGATAGAATATGCATATCAAATTTACATATGGATATTCCATCCACAGAGAGTATATGAGAAAATTAATGACCACACCAGTTACTCATTTAAATACATAATAAATAACAACATTTGGTGGAGCATGTATCTGCTCCAACTCTGAATCACAGCAACCACGAGGGATTTACTATGATGACTTGGCCACATGAATGTTGGAGAACGGCTTTTGGTATCATAGTTGAAGGATTCATGAACATAACAACATAACAAATGAAAATATTGTGATCAAATATTAGAAATTCTACATATGCCTTTGAATATAGAGCCTCGGAAGATTCGAACAAACAAAAATGGACTTTAATTTGAATTCTCAGAGTTCTTCTTTCAAAATGGACTTTTCAGCTATGTAGGGTCTCTGTTAGAATAATTTTTCATTTGAGCTCAGTGCATTTAGATATGAAAAGAAATAAATTACCTAGTGATTCCATTCCAAATTTGAGCACACATGATGTATTCTGTATATTACAAAATTGCTAGTTCTGTGCTCACAAATGGAAATGTATTTGAGAGACATATTTGATACCTCTGGCTTAAAATGATGATGTAGACCCCTGAGTTTACTGTTCCCAAAAATCGAAGCAGAGAAAAATGGCAAATAATCTGTATTATCCTTGGAGACTAAAGAAAGGCCTATACATTCTCAAATAACCTTTAAAATGTCTATAAAAATAAACAGGAACTAAAGTGATGAAAGTTATAGTCAAACCACAATTCACTTCAGGAGAAGATATCTGCTTGGAAATCAAGCTCAAGTGACTTCCTAAAAGGGATTGAAAGGGAGAAAATATTTGGTGGCCTTTGCTAGACGGTCAAACTCAATTACATCTAAATGCAGAATTCGTTCTGGAACAGAATCTAATTAGATGCTAGATTAGATTCTGGAACAGATAAAGGACATAAGTGAGAAAACCGATGAAATCCAAATAAAATCTGTAGTTTAGTTAATAGTATTATACCAGTGTCAGTTTCTTGGGGTGACAAATGCACCTTGATTATATAAAATGTTAACATTAAGGGAAGCTAAGTGAAGAGTACACAGGAACTCACTGCTATTTTTACAACTTTTGTAAATTTAAAGATATTCCAAAATTAGAAATATTTTTTTTTAGAAACCTAAGTCATATGAACACAAATAAGTTAGTTACAGGTACTCAAAACAACATAAGGTCAGGATTCATTCTTAATACCTATTTCTGGTTGCAACTTACCCAGAAAGCAGAGGTAGGTAACAGAGAAGCACCACTAGTACTCACTCCTAAAAAGCACTGACTGCCATTCCAGTGAGAGAATTGTGAGCCCTGCATCAGCTAACTTACTTCAGGCAGCCATACAATCACCAAAATGTAATCATTTAATACAGAAGTGATGCACTCTGTCACCACAACTACCATCTGCAGTTCAGTCACCCTCTCTTCTCTTCCAAATCAGATCATCTGATCTAAGGATCAGCGAGCTACATCTAAGCAATTACCCATCTCCCTTCATCTGTACCTGCAATACTCAAAGTGCAACCCAAACAATTGTTGATAAAAGTGAACTAAAAGCCAAAAATGTAAAGAAAATTACTGGATATATGATAAGATTCAATACCAAAAGGATCAATTTTTTTTTTTTTTCTGGTACACGGGTCTCTCACTGTTGTTGTCTCTCCCGTTGCAGAGCACAGGCTCTGGACGCGCAGGCTCAGTGGCCATGGCTCACAGGCCCAGCCGCTCAGCGGCATGAGGGATCCTCCCGGACTGGGGCACAAACCCGTGTCCCCTGCATCGGCAGGCGGACTCTCAACCACTGTGCCACCAGGGAAGCCCGGATCAATTTTATGAACTAGAATAGTTTCCTTATAACCAGAGCTGCTACAAGAAACAGGAGAAAATTTGGAAAATTTTTAATTAATATTTTCATACACATTCTAAGGAAATTTATATCTATGGAACAAGAACAAGCAGTCATGGAGCCAGGAAAGTTGGGTATTGATTAAGATTGTTTGGAAATGAATAGCATAAATGTAGAATTTAATATTTCCATTAGTGAATAGAATATTAAATATTATAAGAATTTACTTAACAAATTAGAAGATAAGTGTAAAATATTCTCTGAGAATTTGGAAGAAAAGTGCTATTTTAGATAATGAAAACAATGGGAGAAATTATAAAATATTCAGAAAAGAATAGAGTTGTAGATATAGATATATAACTATACATATACACACATATGTGTCTACATAGCACATGTGTGTGTGTGTATACACACACATATTCTTGTTTCTCTACCTCCTCAATGATAGTATTTTTTGTTAATTTTATGGGTAAATAAAATGCTGACTGCTGGTGACCTGTTTTCTTTTGCTTACACATTCATAAGATTTTTGAATATATCCTTGAAATGCAATTTTCATCATAATATGTCTTTCTTATTGCTTTTCCTCTATTAAAAATAGAGTTAGAAATAGAGACAGAGACATAGACACTGGATATATAACTATCAGTGTGATATGTGTATATAAGTATGAATATATTGTTATATATTTATAAATTTTCTTCTACTGATTTCACATACATTAACATATGTATGCATGTATATATGTGTATACATTAGGATTTCCCAAAAAAGAGAATAATATAAATAACAAAGATATACATTGTAAAACTTTAAGTATCAAAGATAAATTTTAAAATCTTATGAATGCATAGGTAAATAGCAATTAGATATGATTTTTCACCAGGTAATTCAATTCTAGAAATTTATCATAAAAAAATAAGAGTATTTGTTGCAACATTATTAAAAATGACAAAAAATTAGAAACAAACTAAACATCCAAAAATAGAACATTTCTTATATACCACGGGCCATTCATTTGATAGATATTATGCAACCATTAAAACTGATATAGTAGACACTACATAAAAAAGAGTTTACAATATATTTTATAAACAGATTGCAAAACAGCATAAATAGAATGATTCTTTTTACTTTATGGTATCTGTGCATATGTATTTTATATATATATATATAAAATAAAATATTTAAAATATAGAACATTTTAAGCATACTTATCTCTGAGAAGTACAACTATATGTGTCTTTCTTTCATCTGTATTTTCTAATTTTACTGTGATAAATATATGCATTTTTCAATTAAAAACATATGTGTATTTTCCATGAGAAAATAATATTTCAAAATATATCCTCTACAGAAGAACAGAATCTCTAGAATTCTGCTCTGTTTGGTTATTATAGTTAGATCCTTCTTCCCTTAGCCTAAAAGTAAGGGAGAAGTTTGGATATTTTTGTGTCTTTCTTACAGTGCAACTTTTTAATTTTCTTTTTGACATAGGTGTGTTATGCTGCTAACAGTAAGCAAATATTTTTCTTCTTACCATTTCATCTTTTCTTTCCACTTTGGGATTCATATGAACACTTAAGATTTACTGGGTGTTTTTTGTTTTTTTTTTTCTCCAAGCTGGACTATTTAGATCATATCTCAAAGAAGTCTTATATAATTCAAAACCCTTATGTGAATAAAATATCAACATGGTTTCTCTATAAGCTCTCAGCAAACCAGTGTCAAGCATGTTGCCACTGTTGGATGGAGAGTGAATGATTTTTAGACATTGTGTGCTTTTATTCTGTAACAAAGGCTACGAAAAGGCAATTGTTTTCTCCTTCTCTTTTCCCTTCTCCCAATATTTTGCTTTTGTCCTCCTCCAGTGTCCTTGAAGGCTGTATTGAATCTGACAAAGGATAAAGTAGCAGGGAGTGGGAAAAACTAAAACTACCAAAGGGCTCCAACTGCCTGTCGGAAAATCTGTTTATATAGCACCTGGGTCACTCTCATCCGATAGGCTTTTCTTTATGTGTTATTGTGTTTATATCTAGAAGAAAAGGCCAGCATCCCTTGAGGCTGAGCGCTGCTCTATAGATAAATTCTACCACCTTCATTTTCCACTTGCTACTTCATTTTCTTTGAAAGAGTTTGCCTTTCGAGCTTCACCTGTGATCACCAAGAGCACACAATCTCCCTTTTGTTCATTGAGTGACCTTTATATTTCACTAGAGGTGAAACGTGTCTTGAAACCTAAACCAATTTTAGCAAAGAAGTCTTTAGAAAAAACGTAACTGAGACTGCCACATGCAAAAATTAATGATGCTGGTTTCATTATTATTCATCAAGTGTTTCTCTGTGCATTTATTTTGTTTGGAAATTCAGAGTACAATGCATTGTTCCGAAATGAATGCAACATCACAGACAGGAGCTTCCCTGGGGTATGGTGAACTGGTGACAGCCCAAACGCTGTGGTGTTATTTTTATTTCTTGGAAGGGGAGTGGGTTGGGAAGGAGTCACTCACTCCTGCCAAAATCAAGTGGCTTTAAGAATCAGGCAGCTGGACAGTCACCCAGGGAGGTGAAAATCGAAAGAAGTTTGGCACACAGACCTGATACAGGAGATAATATGAAGTTTATACACATATCCTATAACTAGTCCAGAAGTCCCAGTAATCTTTGCTACCCAGGAATATCAAGCAGAATTGTCCTTTACATATACACTCTGCCTTGAAGGATTGTACTTTAGAGCAGAACAAGCACCAAAGAGTTAAGGTAGGGCCTTCCTGATAAATTGTGGTTCTCTCTTTCCTTCCCCCTCATCTCCCCTACCCTCCTACTACACCCTATATGTTTACGTGTAGGTGAAAACAAACAGAAATTTGAGGAGGATAAATGGCCAAAGGGACACTTTCAAAGTGTTTGGGTTTAAAAAAGTGAAAGGACAGGCACAAAGTCTAATTTACCCTCATCCCATGCTCCCTTCAGGGAAGATCTTAGACTCCATACTTTCCCTGGACTTGATCAACAGATGCGCAGCCTTCTTCTTAGGAGAATAGTAATGCAACTTGGTTGTTAACTAAATATTAGTAACAAAATATTGAACTCTGGCAATTTCAAACTTGCACTGAGATGTCCATTCAAAGAAAAATATCAAGGTGGTGCTATAAAAACACGCAAGCGTATGATAGATGAATATTTTGAATAATGTCCAGGATATGAATTATTAACTTTCTTTTAATTTCTACTCTGTGAATTATACCCCATAAGGAAAGGTACACCTGAGCAGTATAAATATATTTTTTGCTTAAATTCTAATATTACATGTGAAAACATATAGAAATGTGCCATGCTAAAGAGTGTTAAGAAAAGTTTCACTGATAAATCCCAAAATCTCACAGTGAAAGTCATAAGGCCAAAGGGCAGTACTTAGGGGTGCCCCATGTTGCATTCAGAGTCCCAGACTGAAATCTGCCGTTCTCAATGCATTGTTCCTAAAGGCACCCTGGGCACCAATCTGGCCAACAGATGAGTGAAGACAATATGGAGGGTTGCAGGGTGAAAGGTGTCTATTATGGGCCAGGTCTGGGAGTAGTATCCATGCACCTCACCCTACAATGCATTGACCAGAATCTAGTCACAATGACCTTACCCCAGTGAAAACTGAAGTTGCCATGTACTGAACTGGAGAAAGTTGCAAGTAGACCAAATTTAGGGGGTGAGATGTTAGAAGTACAGTTTGGACATGTAAGTATGAGATATCTATCAGATGTCTGTATAAGTCAGTTTGGGCTGCTATTACAAATACATCATAAACTGGGTGGCTTAAACAACAAACATTTTATTTCTCACAGTTCTGGAGGCTGGGAAGTCCAAGATAAGGTGCTGGAAGATCTGATGTCCAGTGAGGGCCTGCTTCCTGGTTTACAGGATCTGGAAATGGGGAGATTATCTTGAATTAAGCATGTATTAGTCAGGGCTCAGCCAAAGAATAGAGGTAATGTTGACATATATATTAAAGATTTATTTCAAGGAATTGGCTGATTTGATAGTGGGAGCTAAAAAAGAGGGTCGAAAATCCATAGGACAAAGGATGAGAAGGAAATGTGACCACGAAGGCAGAAATTGGAATGATAAGGCCACAAGTCAAAGAATATCTGGAGCTACCAGAAGCCAGAGACGCAAATAAGGAAATCTCCCCTATAGCCTTCAGAGGGAATGCAGCCCTACAGACACCTGGATTTCTGTTTTCAGGCCTCCAGAACTGTGAGAGAATAAATTTCTGATGCTTTAAACTACCTAGTTTGTGGTAATTTATTACACTAGTCCTAGAAATGTAAGACAGTATGCTAAACCTTCATCTATTCCAGAATCCTTGTATGACATCTGTCAAAAGGGTACTGAAGCCAAAACTTTTGAGAACTGTTGTTTTAAGTACTGTTATTTTATTTTGGTTTTGCTTTCATATACAACCAGACCCAACTCTCTAGAAAATTTTGATAGATCCCTTTAAATAATTCCTCCATATTTATTTCAAGTTTATTCTTTTTATTAAAGACTTTTTAAAAAAATTTTTTGCGGGATCTTAGTTCCCCAACCAGGGATTGAACCCACGCCCCCTGCAGTAGAGGTGCAGAGTCTTAACCACCGGACCTCCAGGGAAGTGCTTATTTTAAGTTTATTCTTAAGAAATTTTAAATTTATTACTGTAATTAAGATATTTTAAATACATTATACTTCCTAACTAGCTATTGCTGTATAAAAAGTGATTAACTTTTGTATATTTTAAAACATACCATCTTAATAAACTCTCTTAGAAATTTTAATAGCTTTTCAATTTATATTCATGTGTTTTCTGGGTAGACAAACATATCACTTGCAGATAAAATAATTCACTATCTTCCCAATATTTAGGTCTTTCTGTACCTTATTGTTTTGCTCAAAATTTCCAGAACAATAGAGATTATTATAGTTATCTTTGCCTAATTTTACGTACTTCTTTGAGCGTATCGTTGTTGAGGATGATGTTGAGTGATTATTTCAGATATTCTTGTCATGTCAATGAAATATTCTTTTCCTGATATTACCAACATTTTCCATTTAATCAACAATAGTGTTTAAATTTATCCAGTGTCTATTAAGAAGAGCCTGTGTACTTCTTTCTTTTTCATATTCCTTCCTTGCTTCCTGGACTAAACTCAGCTTGTCAGTTTATTATCATTTTATAAATTTTATTTGTTAATATTTTATTTAAGACTTTTATATCTATAGTTGAGATGTGTAGTTTTCTGTTTTGTATCACCATCTTAAGTTTTTAAGTAAGAGGTTTCCTTAGTAAAATGATTTAGAAAGTTTTCCACCTTCTTCAATGCCCTAAAACATTTTTTATTCATTTCCCTCTTTAAGTTTTTTATCTTTATCATATAAAGCATTATGTATTTAAAATTTAGGAAAAAATTATTGAAAGGCTTATAATGTAATAAAGCAGTCCTCTTTCTTACTTTCAACTTTCTTAGAATTTTGGGGGGAGCTGTTTATCTCCACATTTCCATATAATTGTTTATATGATTGTTTCTTGATTTATAAAATGTAAACATTATTTATAAACTTCTAGTTATGGGAATTATGCTTCACACAATCCTCCACCTTTCCCTTCTCCTAAACTCCCAACATAATTATGGCAAAATTAGTTTTTAAATAAATAGTTCATGGTTGTATATTATTTATAGTTGAGACAGAATGGTCTATGATTATGCATATTTTCTAATACAATTTTTGTTGGTATCAATAATTGTTTTTGTATTGCTTTCTATGGGTTTTTCACATTTTAAAAAATATACCCAATGATCTGTCAATTATTTTCCCAAATGCTTAAATACAGACCCATGACATCTCTTTGTAGGTTTAATGTACAGCTGTCATCTGGGAACTTCCTTCATTACTCCTCTTGATTAAGGCCCTATTTCTTATCTTCTGTCTTCCTCTGCCTTTTTTATCCACATCATTTTACTGAGAACAATTAAATAGCTTCTGAAAATGAGTACATGAGAAATAAAATTTTTAGTACTCTCATATTTTATGACTGGATTTATAGGTTGCCTGGGTATACAATCATGCACTAAAAGTAATTTTCACTCAAAGATGAAGGCTTTATTCGACAGACTTCTAGTATCCAGTTATATTTTTTAAATTCCTGTGTCATCTGATTACCACTTATTTATAGGTTATTCTTTTTTTCTTTTCAGAATAAGCCTAAGATTTTGCTCTTTACCACTGATGTTCTAAAATGTCATGATGATATGGCATGGTGAGTTTTTTCATTCATTATACTGGACACATGGACTCTTACTATCTAAAGACTTACATCCTTCACCTCTGGGAATTTTACCCATATTATTTCTTTGATGTTTTCCATTTCTCTGTTTTCTCAGTTGTCTCTTCTTAAACTGTTATTTTGATATTGGACTTTATACATTGATTCACAAATTTTATCTTTTCTACCTTTGTATTGTGTTCTAATTTCTAAAAGAGTCCCTAGGGTTTATCTTTCAACTGTTCAATTAAATTGTTGGGGTTGCTCTATTTGACATTTCTAAGAGCTGCTATGTTCTAAAAGTCCCTTTCATATAACATCTTCCATTTGCTCATGAATGCAATGTTTTATCACATAATATTTTTTGCTATCTACCTGAGCATATTAATGACTTTTATATTTTGAGAGGGCAGCATATCTTTTTTCTACTCTCTGATTTGCTTTTTACTTTCTCCAAGGTCATTTTACCATTTATTTGCTTTTCTGTTTTTTTCTCTGTCTTTAATGTTAAAAGAAGTCCTCAACCATCTGGTATTCTTTAGTTGTCTCTTCATCCATAATTGAGTCAATAAAAACTTGATTGGGAGCTCTGTGGTAAGAGCATGCTAATTGAGTGGTGGGCCAGTATAATGCAATGAGGCAACATTCCATATTTTTCACTGAGGAAGTCTCAGACCCTTTCTCGGGGACTATTTAGTTTCTCCAAAGGATAATCTTCCACTCTCCTGTATAAGGAGTAAAACAGTTTTGTCTCTGATTATGTACATTCTGGAGACTAGACTCAGGGAGGGGCAGGAGAAGAGCTGAGTAGAGGAAGGCGGGAGAACTCACCAATGCACATCTGTTCTGATTTTAGTCTAACCCCTATCTCCCTTTCTTCACCATTACCACTGTTCTTGAGTCCATAGTGTCTCTTGAGGCAGTAATCAGGAAGTGATGAGAAGCTATTTGCTGTTATGTGGGTATGAAAACACTATAATCACAGTATGGTCAATCAGCAGGTATTCAGCTCTAAATTTTCTACAGGATGCAAGGTCTTCTTGAGTTCTGCTGGGCGAATCACTCAGCATCTCTTCATTTTTCATCTTCTGCCAAGTCTTAAGATTTCAGCTTTCCTCTGCTCTGCCAAGACAATTTCTCCTTTGAAGCCATTCCAGCTTCTAAAGACAAGTTGACATTTCTCACCTATTCTACTACTGTCCTTCCTCCCATTCTCTTTATGCTCATAGATTTTCTGCCTTTTTATTATTAATTCTTAATATCATTGTGTTAGAATTTGGAGTGGGTGCATGTGTTCAACAGCTTAGTTTAATCTGAAATCTCCTGAAACATTTTTAAATATTCTGAGAAATAACTTTTCTTTGACAGTTTGCTAGAAATTGCCCATTATATCACTTAGGCCAATATTTTTTATGGGGCTAAACACATTGATTATTTCTTCACTCTATTCCATTTGTATATTTTACATTTTGATTCAACTTTGCTCATTAATATTTGCCTAGAAAATCTTCCATTTCTTCAACAATTTTGGATATCTTTGTGTTACAGTTTTTGAATTGTAAATATTTTTTTGTATATTATGCCCTGGTTTTACATTCCTAGTTTACATGTATTCCCCCATTTTAATTAGCTCGATCACAGGTTTTTATTTTGAGTGGATGTTTTATATAACTAAGTAATAGATTAAATACATATAAATATTTAGTTTTTGTTTCATTTCATTTTCTGGTTATCTTTAGCTTAAGTCAAGATATTTTTCTTATTCTTCCTAAAGTTATTTTATTGCTGTTTTAATAACTTTTTAAAATAAAAAGCCTGGTGTATTTTCTTGTCCTCTTATTATATAATAATAAAAGCATTTAAGGCTACATGTATTATCTGTGTCATTTATTTCTAGTTGGTAAATGAAGTTTAGATTTTCTCTTTGACTTAAGAATTATTTATGAAAAGCTCTGTTTTTACTTTAAATCTTAAAAGTATTAAAATTCCTTAGTTGACCCTCTCTTAATTACATGAAATTTAATTTTATTCTGGTCAGGGAATGTGATTTTTTTTGATTTCTGATTTGGGAATACTTTTAACTTTCTTGTGTTTCTTCCTCTTTCTCCACAGAATAAAAGATGTGGAATAGCGCCCACTTTAATAACAAAAGTACTTGAATAAGTATGATTAATGAGTGCCTGATTCTCTATGGATTTTTTTAACTGGAAAATTACCAATGACATTTACCCAGCAACATTTCATATCCTTTCCCATTGAAATATATTAATTTGTATCAAACATACTTTAAAATGAGCATATAGAGTACAATTATAACAACGTAAGAACATCATATAAAGCTAAAAGAATATAGGAATATAGTATGACATGTTAACAGTAAATAGTTCTGATACTGGTGCTCTGTGAGATGTTTTTCTTCTTTAACATAATTATGCATTATCTGATTTCTACATAGTATATATCACCCTTATTTTTAAAAAGTTGCATATAATACATTGTAACAATTATCTCTGGTGCATCACAAATTCAAATAATACCACAATTTTAAGGCAGAGTAAACATGGAATTTTTTTTAATTTAACATCTTTATTGAAGTATAATTGATTTACAATGTTGTGTTAATTTCTGCTGTATATCAAAGTGAATCAGCTATATGTATACATATATCCCTATATCCCCTCCCTCTTGTGTCTCCCTCAAAACTTCCCTTCAAATCCCTCTAAGTGGCCACAAACCACCAAGCTAATCTCCCGTGCTATGCAGCTGCTTCCCACTAGCTATTTTACATTTGGTAGTGTATATATGTCAATGCTATTCTCTCACTTCATCCCAGCTTACCCTTCCCCCTCCCCGTGTTCTCAAGTCCATTCTCTACATCTGTGTGTTTATTCCTGTCCTGTGCCTAGGTCAATCAGAACCTTTGTTTTGTTTTGTTTTTTAGATTCCGTATATATGTGTTAGCATACAGTATTTGTTTTTCTCTTTCTGACTTACTTCACTCTGTATGACAGACTCTAGGTCCATCCACCTCACTACAAATAACTCAGTTTTGTTTCCTTTTATGCCTGAGTACTATTCCATTTTATATATGTGCCACATCTTTATCCATTCATCTGTCGATGGACACTTCCATTCATCTGTCGATGGACACTTCCATTCATCTGTCGATGGACACTTCCATGCTCTGGCTATTGTAAATAGTGCTGCAATGAACATTGGGGCGCATGTCTCTTTTTGAATTATGGTTTTCTCAGAGTATATGCCCAGTAGTGGGAATGCTGGGTCATATAGTAATTATACTTTTAGTTTTTTAATGAACCTCCATACTGTTCACTATAATGGCTGTATCCATTTATATTCCCACAAACAGTGCAAGAGGGTTCCCTTTTCACCACACCCACTCCAGCATTTACTGTTTGTAGATTTTTTGATGATGGCCATTCTGACCAATGTGAGGTGATACCTCATTGTAGTTTTGATTTGCATTTCTCTAGTGATTAGTGATGTTGAGCATCCTTTCATGTTCTTGCTGGCAATCGGTATATCTTCTTTGCAGAAATGTCTATTTAGGTCTTCTGCCCATTTTTGGATTAGGTCGTTTGTTTTTTTGATATTGAACTGCATAAGCTGCTTGTACATTTTGGAGATTAATCCTTTGTCAGTTGCTTTACTTGCAAATATTTCTCCCATTCTGTGTGTTGTCTTTTCATCTTCTTTATGCTATCCTTTGCTGTGCAAATGTTTTTAAGCTTCAATAGGTTCCATTTGTTTAGTTTTTATTTTATTTCCATTACTCTAGGAGGTGGGTCAAAAAGAATCTTGCTGTGATTTATGTCAAAGAGTGCTCTTCATAAGTTTTCCTCTAGGAGTTCTATAGCGTTTGGTCTTACAGTTAGATTTTTAATAGATTTTGACTTTATTTTTGTGTGTGATGTTAGTAAGTGTTCTAATTTCATTCTTTTACATGTAGCTGTCCAGTTTTCCCAGAACCACTTATTGAAGAGGCTGTATTTTCTCCATTGTATATTCTTGCCTACATTATCAAAGATAAGGTGACCATATGTGCATGGGTTTATCTCTGGTCTTTCTATCCTGTTCCATGGATCTATAATTCTGTTCTTGTGCCAGTACCATACTGTCTTGATTACTGTAACTTTGTAGTATAGTCTGATGTCTGGGAGCATAATTCCTCCAGCTCCATTTTTCTTTATCAAGAGTGCTTTAGCTATTCAAGGTCTTTTGTGTTTCCATACAAATTGTGAAATTTTTTGTTCTAGTTCTGTGAAAAATGCCATTGGTAGTTTGATAGGGATTGCATTGAATCTGCAAATTGCTTTGGGTAGTATAAGCATTTTCACAATGTTGAATCTTCCAATCCAAGAACATGGTATATCTCTCCATCTGTTTGTTTGACCTTTAATTTCTTTCATCAGTGTCTTATAGTTTTCTGCATACAGTTCTTTTGTCTCCTTAGGTAGGCTTATTCCTAGGTATTTTATTCATTTGTTGCAATGGTAATTGAGAGTGTTTCCTTAATTTCTGTGAAAGACAAATTAAGAAATGTATAGGAAGGGAAGAAATTTCTGTGCATTAATTTTGTATCCTGCTACTTTACCAAATTCATTGATTAGCTCTAGTAGCTTTCTGTTAGCATCTTTAGGATTCTCTATATGTAGTATCCTGTCATATGAAAGCAGTGACAGTTTTAATTCTTCTTTTCTGATTTGGAATCCATTTATTTCTTTTTATTCTCTGATTGTTGTGGCTAAAACTTCCAAAACTATGTAGAACAATAGTGGTGAGAGTGGACAACCTTGTCTTGTTCTGGATCTTAGAGGAAATGCTTTCAGGTTTCACCATCAAGAATGATGCTAACTGTGCATTTGTCAGATATGGCCTTTATTATGTTGAAGTAAGTTCCCTCTATGCCTACTTTCTGGAGTTTATTTTATCATAAATGTGTGTTGAATTTTGTCAAAAGCTTTGTCTGCATCTATTGCAATGATCATATGTTTTTTCTCCTTCAATTTATTAATATAGTTTATCACATTGATTGACTTGTGTATATTGAAGAATCCTTGCATTTCTTGGATAAAACCCACTTGATCATGGTGTATGATCCTTTTAATGTGCTGTTGGATTCTGTTTGCTGGTATTTTCTTGAGGATTTTTGCATCTACATTCATCAGTGATATTGGTCTATAGTTTTCTTTCTTCGTGACATCTTTGCCTGGTTTTGGTATCAGGGTGATGGTGGCCTCGTAGAATGAGTTTGTGAATGTTCCTCCCTCTGCTATATTATGGAAGAGTTTGAGAAGGATAGGTGTTAGCTCTTCTCTAAATGTTTAATAGAATTTGCCTGTGAAGCCATCTGGTCCTGGGCTTTTGTTTGCTGGAAGATTTTTCTCAGTGTTTCAATTTCAGTGCTTGTGATTGGTCTGTTTATGTTTTCTATTTCTTCCTGGTTCAGTCTCAGGACGTTGTGTTTTTCTAATAATTTGTGCCTTTTTTCCAGGTTGTCCATGTTATTGGCATATATTTGCTTGTAGTAATCCCTCATGATCCTTTGTATTTTTGCAGTGTCTATTCTACATTTTCATTTCTAATTTTATTGATTTGAGTCTTTTCCCTTTTTTTTCTTCATGAGTCTGGCTAATGGTTTATCAATTTTGTTTCTTTTCTCAAAGAAGCAGATTTTAGCTTTATTGATTTTTGCTGTTGTGTTTTAGTTTTTATTCCATTTATTTTCTGATCTGATCTTTATGATTTCTTTCATTCTTCTAACTTTGGGTTTTTTTATTCTTCTCTCTCTAATTGTTTTAGGTATAAGATTGGGTTCTTTATTTGAGATTTTTCTTCTTTCTTGAGGTAGGATTTTATTGCTATAAACTTCCCTCTTAGAACTTCTTTTTCTGCATCCCATAGGATTTGGGTCATCCTGTTTTCATGGTCATTTGTTTCTAGGTATGTTTTTTATTTCTTCCTTGATTTCTTTAGTGATCTCTTGGCTATTTATTAGTGTATTGTGTATCCTTCATGTGTATGTATTTTTTATAGTTTTTTTTTCCTGTAATTGATATCTAGTCTCATAGCAATGTGGCCGGAAAAGATACTTGATACATTTTCAATTTTCTTAAATTTACCAAGGCTTGATTCGTAACACAAGATATGATCTATCCTGGAGAATGTTCCATGGGCACTTGAGAAGAACGTGTATTCTGTTGTTTTGGATGGAATGTCCTTTAAATATCAATTAAGTCCCTCATGTTTAATGTATCATTTAAAGCTTGTGTTTCCTTATTTATTTTCATTTTGGATGATCTGTCCATTGGTGAAAGTAGGGTGTTAATATCCCCTACTATGATTGTGTTACTGTTGATTTCCTCTATTATGTCTCTTAGCATTTGCCTTATGTATTGAATTGCTCCTATGTTGGGTGCATAAATATTTACAATTATTATATGTTATTCTTGGGTTGATCCCTTGATCATTATGTAGTGTCCTTCTTTGTCTCTTGTGACAGTCTTTATTTTAAAATCTATTTTTTCTGAAATAAGAATTGCTATGCTATCTTTCTTTTGATTTCCATTCACATGGAATATCTTTTCCATCCCTTCACTTTCAGTCTGTATGCGTCCCTAGGTCTGAAGTGCTTCTCTTATAGACAGCGTATATACAGGTCTTGTTTTTGTATCTATTCAGCCAGTCGGTGTCTTTTGGTTGGAGCATTTAATCCATTTACCTTTAAGGTAATTGTCTATATGTATGTTCTTATTACTATTTTCTTAATTGTTATGTTTTTGTTTTTGCATGTCATTTCCTTCTCTTGTGTTTCCTGCCTAGAGATTTTCCTTTAGCATTTGTTATAATGTTGGTTTTGTGGTGCTGAATTCTCTTAACTTTCACTTGTCTGTAAAGGTTTTAATTTCTCCTTCAAATCTGAATGAGATCTTTGATGGGTAGCGTAATCTTGGTTGTAGGGTTTTCCTTTTCATCACTTTAAATATGTCCTGCCACTCCCTTCTGGCCTGCAGAGTTTCTGCTAAAAGATCAGCTGTTAACCATATGGGGATTCCCTTGTAGGTTTTTTGTTGCTTTTCCCTTTCTGCTTTTAATATTTTTTCCTTGTGTTTAATTTTTGATAGTTTAATATGTGTCTTGGTGTGTTTCTCCTTGGATTTATCCTGTATGGCTCTCTGTGCTTCCTGGACTTTATTGACTCTTTCCTTTCCCATGTTAGTGAAGTTTTCAACTTTTCAACTTTCTTAGACCCTTTCTTTTTCTCTTCTTCTTCTGGGAACCCTATAATTCCAATGTTGGTGTATTTAATGTTGTCCCAGAGGTTTCTGAGACCTCTGAATATTTTCATTTTTTTTCTTTATTCTGCCCTTCAGTAGTTGTTTCCAATATTTTAAGTTCCAGGTCACTTATCCATTCTTCTCCCTCAGTTATTCTGCTATTGATTCATTCTAAGGAATTTTCAATTTCATTTATTGTGTTGTTCATCAGTGTTTGTATGCTGGTTAGCTCTTGTAGGTCCTTGTTAAACATTTCCTGCATTTTCTCTATTCTATTTCCAAGATTTTGGATCATCTTTACTATCATTACCCTGAATTCTTTTTCAAGTAGACTGCCTATTTCCTCTTCATTTGTTTGGCCTGGTGGGTTTTTACCATTCTACTCATTTGCTGCATATTCCTCTGTCTTCTCATTTTACTTAACTTACTGTGTTTGGGGTCTCCTTTTGCAGGCTGCAGGTTCGTAGTTCCCATTGTTATGGGGGTCTACTCCCAGTGTGTAAGGTTGGTTCAGTGGCTTGTGTTGCCTCCTGTGGGAGAGGACTAGTGCCTGTGTTCTCCTTTATGGGGCTAGATCTTGTCTTTCTGCTGGGCAGGGCCACATCCACTGGTGTGTTTTGGGGTGTCTGTGAAATTAGTATGATTTTAGGCAGTCTCTCTGCTAACGAGTGGGGTTGTGTTCCTCTCTTGCCAGTTGTTTGGCATTGGCATCCAGCACTGGAGCTTGCTGGCTGTTGGGTGGAGCTGGGTCTTAGCACTGAGATGGATATCTCTGGGAGAGCTCTTGCTGATTGATTTTACATTGGGCCAGGAAGTCTCTAGTGGTCCAGTGTCCTGAATTCAGCTCTCCCACCTCAGTGGGTCAGGTCTGACACCAGGATGAAGCACCAAGACCCTGTCAGCCACACAGCTCAGAAGGAAAAGGAGGAAAAGTTAATAATAATAATTTTAAATTTTTTAAATTAAGTTATTGAAATAAAAAGTAATTTATTAAAATAAAAAGTAATTAATAATAAAAAGAAGAGCGCAACCAAACCAATAAACAAATCCATCAATGATAACAAGCACTAAAATCTAAGATAAACATAAAAATCAGAAACAAGTCAGTCGCAGACAGCAAACCCCCCAGTCTACAGTTACTCCCAAAGTCCACTGCCTTAATTTGGGGATGATTCATCTTCTATTCTGATATTCCACAAATGCAGGGTACATCAAGTTGATTGTGGGGATTTAATCCACTGCTCCTGTGGCTGCACAGAGAAATTTCCCTTTCCCTTTTTTATTCACACATCTCCTGATTCAGCTTTGGTTTTGGCCCCACCTCTGCTTTTAGGTCACCCTCAGGCATCTTTTCCACTCCCAGACAGGAGGGGATTAAAGCAGCGGCTGATTAGGAGGCCCTTGCTCACTCATGCCATGGGGAGGGAAGGCTATGGTAGTTATAACTGGAATGCGCGGTAAGCCAGCCGTGGCAGAGGTTGGTGTGACTTTGCAACAGCCTGAGTTGCACTGTGTGTTCTCCTAGGGAAATTGTCTCTGGATCATGGGACCCTGGCATTAGCAGGCTGCACAGGCTCCTGGAAGGGGTGGGTGGTGTGTGGATAGTGACCTGTGCTTACACATAGGACTCTTGGTGTCTGCAGAAGCAGTGTTAACGTTTCATGCCAGTATGTAACATTTCATATCAGCCTCTGGTGTCTGAGCTGATAGCCGTGGCTCAAGCCCGTCTCTGGAGCTCATTTAAGTGGTGCTCTTCATTCTGTGGGCAGACAGGGAAGCAATCTCCTCTTCTTACTTGCCCCAAAACAATGGTCTCTTGCCTCTTAGGCAGGTCCCGAATTTTTCCCAGACTCCCTCCCAGCTAGCTGTGGTACACTAGCCCCCTTCAGGCTGTGTTCACAAAGCTAACCCCAGTTCTGTCCCTGGGATCTGATCTCTGAAGCCCAAGCCTCAGTTCCCAGTCCCCACTCTCCCCAGTGGGTGAGCATACAAGCCTCTCAGGTTGGCGAGTTCTGGTTGGCAACAAACTTCTGAGTGTGGAAACATTTCCTCCTTCACAGCTCCCTCCAAGAGGTGGAGGTCCCATCCTTATTCTTTTGTCTCTGTTTATTTCTTTTTTCTTTTGCCCTACCCAGGTATGTGGGGATTTTATTTCCTTTTGGGAAATCTAAAGCTAACCCCAGTTCTGTCCCTGGGATCTGATCTCTGAAGCCCAAGCCTCAGTTCCCAGTCCCCACTCTCCCCAGTGGGTGAGCATACAAGCCTCTCAGGTTGGCGAGTTCTGGTTGGCAACAAACTTCTGTGTGGGAATCTCTCCACTTTGCCTTCTGTAACCCTGTTTCTGCTCTCTCCTCCATGGCTGTGAAATTTCCCCCACCCACCCACCCACATAGTGTGTGGAAACATTTCCTCCTTCACAGCTCCCTCCAAGAGGTGGAGGTCCCATCCTTATTCTTTTGTCTCTGTTTATTTCTTTTTTCTTTTGCCCTACCCAGGTATGTGGGGATTTTATTTCCTTTTGGGAAATCTGAGACCTTCTGCCAGTGTCCAGTAGGTGTTCTGTAGGAGTTTTTCAACATGTAGATGTATTTTTTGATGTATTTGTGGGGAGGAAGGTGATCTCCACGTCTTACTCCTCTGCCATCTTGAAGGTTCCCCTTGAATTTCTTTATATAGTCTAAACTCAACCTAACAATTTCCCTGTTACTCTCACCCAAATTCCAAACTCTTGCTGGTAAATAGAAAAATTTTAAAGAAATCATTGTATTGATTTCTGCTTCTGGCTGAGATGGAGTTCCTTGAGGAAAACTGTTCTTGTTGAGAAAAACCAGATAAAATTCTAATTGTTTAAAAATAAGAAATAAATTTTTTGAAGCTATCAGAGAATTGCTGAGACAATCAGACCATAAAAAGCCAAAATTACAAAGAAAATGGTACCATACAGTGTGGAGACATACATTGTAAGTGACTTCCTACACTTTCACCTTATTTTAGATTTTTGCAGATTCCTGGTAGAAAAAAAAGAAAAAAGAGGAGAATTTAAGAATAGAGCTGTGGCTACAAGGCACAGAATCTTTCAGAACTTTTGTCAATTCCACAGAACTGCAGAACAATTTAGAGTCATAGATGACAAGTCAATTAAGACTTCACAGACCAAGATCTTGATGAAAAAGTAATCTCTGAGCAGCCAAACTGACATTTGGCTTTCTCTTCCAAAATTAGCAGAATTCTTCAAATGAACAGGGAAAGAGACTAAAAAAAAGTTGTTAAACAGCAGAGAAATTTTTTAGAAGTCACTTCACTAATCTGAGGGGATAAAAATCAAAGGTCAGAACCTAACAAAGTGGAGGCATACAACAGAAATTTCTGGAGAAACAGAGAATGAGAACTGAAGCAAACTGACAATAAATGAAAAGTTTCAAAAGCTTCAACTCAGAGTTGATTCAGCTCAATGCATATAATCTGTTCCCTCTCTATCTGCCTATGAGCAGAAAAGGTGAACTTCTCTGGAGAAAGATATCATTTGGAGCCTCCACTATTTTTCATATACAGTGTTTGACAATCATCCAAAAATTACAAGGACAGAAAGAAAGAAACATATAATAGAAACAGATTAATGAATGAGAATTTTTGGCATAAAAGCCAAGGATTTAAAAGTAACTGTGATTAATATGTTCAATAATGGAGAAAAGTGACAAGATCAAGAATTTAAATTGAAAATTAAACTTCTAAAGTAGAAAATGAAATTGATTACTTAATAGATGGGTATGACAGCAGATAAGAACTGCCAGAGGACAAGATGAAAGGATACATAAATGAGAAAAAGCAATTTATATATAGCTATTTTCTCAATTATGTATATAATATGTACATAATCACCAAGCTAAAGTACAGAGAGAAAAATACAGGAAAAAAATCATAATATATGGAACATGTTGAAAAGGCCTAATGTGTAGAATTGGAGTCTAAGAAAGGAAAAGAAAGAAAATGGGCAAGAAGCAATATGTGAAATGAGAATGATTTACAATTTTCCAAACCTGATGAAAAACAATAATCTGCTGTATATAATTCCATTCTTATTCTCAACCGGTCTATTGAAGCTCTATGCCTATTTCCAGAGCCACGTCATTAATCCTTGGCCAAACCAGAATAGAATAGAATAGAATAGAATAGAATAGAATAGAATAGAATAGAATAGAATAGAGTAGAGTCGAGTCGAGTAGAGTAGAGTCGAGTAGAGTAGGGTAGAGTAGAGTAGAGTAGAATAGAATAGAATAGAGTAGAATAGAATAGAACTAGGGATTAATGTAGTTTTGTGCTAATGTAGTTTTCCAAAACATAACAAGAAGAAATCTAGTGTATAACATTATAAAAAAGACAAAACTGTAGGAACAGAAATAAAATCAGTGTTTGACAAAGCCTAAAAGTGTGGGAAGGGGATTGACTCTTCATGGATATGAAGAAACTTTTTAAGGTAATGGACATTTATATTTCTTGATTGTGGTGGTGGTTACAGAATATTCATTTGCCAAGAATTATATTTTTTTTCTCATTTTTTATTGAAGTATAGTTAATTTACAATGTTGTGTTAGTTTCAAGTGTATAGCAAAGTAATTCAGTTTCATATATATATATGTATATATATATATATATATATATATATA
>NW_020174653.1:3391089-3439977 GCF_003031525.2 Neophocaena asiaeorientalis asiaeorientalis
TTGAATATAGTTCCCTGTACTATATAGTAGGACCTTGTTGTTTCTCTGTGTTATACACAGTAGTGTGTATAAGCTAATCCCAAACTCCTTGCTATCCCCTTTGGTAACTTTAAGTTTGTTTTCTATACCTGTGAATCTATTTGTTTTGTAAATAAGTTCATTCATATATATTTTTTTTAGATTCCACATGTAAGTGAAATTATATTTGTCTTTGTCTGGCTTACTTCACTTAATATAATAATCTCTAGGTCCATCAATATATATATATATATATATATACCACTTATTTATCCATTCATCTGTCAAAGAATACTTAGGTTGCTTCCATGTCTTTGCTATTGTAAATTGTGCTGCTATCAGCATTGGAGCACATGTATCTTATCTTTTCTTTTTATTTATTTATTTATTTATTTTGGCTGCATTGGGTTTTCATTGTTGGGTGCAGGCTTTCTTTAGTTGCAGTGAGCCGGGGCTACTCTTCATTGTGGTGTGTGAGCTCCTCATTGCGGTGGCTTCTCTTGTTATGGAGCATGGGCTCTAGGCATGCAGGCTTCAGTAGTTGTGGCATGCAAGTTCAGTAGTTGTGGCTCACAGGATTAGTTGTTCTGTGACTTGTGGAATCTTATCATACCAGGACCTGAACCCCTGTCCCCTGCATTGGCCAGCAGATTCTTAACCACTGCACCACCAGGAAAGTCATTGGGGTACATGTATTTTTTCAAATTATGGTTTTCTCTGGAAAAAGAGTGGGATTGCAGGATCATATGGTAACTATATTTTTGTATTTTAAGGAACCTACATAATGTTTTACATAATGGCAGCACAAATTTACATTCCCACTAACAGTGTAGGAAGGTTCCCTTTTCTATACACCCTCTCCAGAATTTATTGTTTGTAGACTTTTTAATCATGGCCATTCTGACTGGTGTGAGGTGATAGCTCATTCTAGTTTTGATTCACATTTCTCTAATAGTGATATTGAGCACCCTTTCATGTGCATGTTGCCCATCTGTATGTCTTCTTTGGGAAAATGTCTATTTAAGTCTTCTGGCTATTTTTTTGATTTGTTTTGTTTTTTTGTTTTATAGTAAGCTGTGTGAGCTGTTTGTATATTTTGGAAATTAATCCCTTGTTTGTAATATCATTTACAAATATTTTCTCCCAGTCGTTATGTTGTCTTTTTATTTTGTTTATAATTTATTTTGTACTGCAAAAGCTTTTAAGATTAATTAAGTCTAGTTAGTTTATTTTTGTTTTTATTTCCATCACTCTAGGAGATGGATCCCAAAAAATATTACTGCAATTTTTGTCAAAGAGTGTTCTGCCTATGTTTTCCTCTAGGAGGAAACATAGTACCCAGTTTTAAATTTAGGTCTTTGATCCATTTTGAGTTTATTTGTGTATATGGTGTTAGAGAATGTTTTAATTTCATTCTTTTACATGTAGCTGTCCAGTTTTTCCAACATCACTTATTGAAAAGACTCTTTTTTCCATTGTATATTTTTACCTCTTTTTTTGTAGATTAATTGACCATAAGTGTGTGGGCTTATTTCTGGCTTCTTTTTCCTGTTCCATTGATCTATATGTCTGTTTATGTGCCAGTACCATACTATTTTGATGACTGTCACTTTGTAGTATAGTCTGAAGTCAGGGAGCCTTTTTCTTCCAGTTCCATTCTTCTTTCTCAAGATTGTTTTGGCTACTTAGGGTCTTTTGTGTCTCCATACAAATTTTAAGATTTTTTGCTCTAGTTCTGTGAAAAATGCCATTGGTAATTTGATAGGGATTGCATTGAATCTGTAGATTGCCTTGAGTAGTATGGTCATTTTAACAATATTGATTCTTCAAATCCAAGAACACAGTATATCTTTCCATCTGTTTGTGTTGTCTTCAATTTCTTCCTTCAGTGTCATAGTTTTCAGAGTACAGGTCTTTTGCTTCCTTAGGTAGGTTTATTTCTAGATATTTAATCCTTTTTGATGAGGTGGTAAATGAGATTGTTTCTTTACTTTCTCTTTCTGATTGTTCATTGTTAGTATGTAGAAATGCACCATATTAATTTTGCATCCAGCAACTTTACCAAATTCATTGATGAGCTCGAGTAGTTTTCTGGTAGCATATTTAGGATTTTGCATCAGGTAATTTGCAAACAGGGACAGCTTTACTTCTTTTCCAATTTGGATTCCTTTTATTTCTTTTTCTTCTCTGATTGCCATGGCTAGAAATTCTAAAACTATATTGAAAAAAGTGGCAAGAGTGGGCATACTTGTCTTGTTCTTGATCTTAGAGGAAATGTTTTCAGCTTTTCACCATTGAGTATTATGTTAGCTGTGTTTTTGTCATATATGGCCTGTATTATGTTGTGATATGTTCCCTCTATGTCCAATTTCTGAAGAGTTTTTATCATAGACCTATACATTTTTAAAAGATAAATTTTACTGCATATGAACTATACTTCAATAAATCTGATATAAAAATTATATGAGAAAAAGTAATGTTTTAACAGTTATGCAGATAATTTTAAATTTAGATGGTCATCCAAACAAGAAACACCTGACTTGTCAGATTCAATTAATGTCAGTGAGTAAATAAGCCACTACCTATATTAGCTTAAGAATAACATTGACATTTTAACCACTGGAAATCTTTAGAAATAATAAAACCACATTATGTATCTAGAATGAATCTGACCAGGGGTAAAGAGGTGTAGGTGCATGAGGACAAATGATCCATTTTCCCTGAAATAGAAGAATGCATTTAGAAGTTCCTTGTGGAGGTTATCCAAAGAACTCCCCACAAATATGTCCCATTAAAGAGACCTGATGGCATTATGCAAAGTGAAATATGTCAGACAGAGAAAAACAAATACTGTATGGTGTCATATGTTGAATCTAAAAAAAATACAGAACTTGTATAAGTAGAGTAGATTTTTAATTACCAGAGACAGGAGGTAGGGGTGAGGGAAATGGGTGAATGTGGCAAAAGATTCAAATTTCCAGTTATAAGATAAATAAGTTCTAAGAATGTAATATACAGCATGGTGCCTATAGCTAATGGTGCTGTATTTTATATTTGAAAGTTGCTAAGAGAGTAGTTTTTAAACCTTCTTATCTCATGGAAAAAGTGGTAACTATGTGAGTTGATGGATATTAGCTAAACTTAGTGTGGTGATCATTTCACAACATATTCATATATCAAATCATTACATTGTACACCTGAAATGAATATAGTGTTATACAGCAATTATACTTCAGTAAAACTGGGGGGAGAAAAGCAAAATAAACAAAAACTAAAGAGGCTGCATTCGGACACTGGACATGATAAGAGAAAGCAATTTCCAGATTCCAATAACATTAGTCTTGTGAAAAATATCCTAAAACAATTTGGAGAAAAAATAAAATAAAAACCTGATCTGACATGAGAATTTATAATCTAAAGTTATCTTATTTAGGCTAAATAACTGTACATTAAGGTGTAAAAATACTACTGTATTCAACTAAGGATATGGCCACAGACCTCACTGACAGTGTTATATAATATATGGCACAAAGTATTAACTTTCCCAAATTTTGAAATATTCTAAATTTTAAAAAACATCTTACCCCAAGAGTTTCAAATAAAGACTTATGAATCTATATTGTTTATGTTATATTTCTTGAACTGGGTAGTTGATACATAGGTGTTTGAATTTTCTTTATAGTTTTTTTTAGACTATCATAATAAATGGCTGAAAAATCCAAAATATATACCAATTTATCTAAAATTTCCTGAACCCCACACTTAGGATCAACTTGGAGAAGCTAGGAGCAACTTAGTAGTTAAGGGTAAAGCTAAACAAACTTTCCTCCTTATTTCCCTACTACCAACCCAATACCCCAGGTCAGAAGTTAGGCCAAGCTGGGAAAAGAGAAGCTTTGAAATGAATAAGAACTGGACTTTTTCATGTTCATAAGAGTGACTGAAAAGCTAAGACTTTTGCCAGAGTTTTTGTTCAATGGCAGAGAAGGGAAATTTTTCAGAGCATGCCTCAAAGCAGTGATGAGAGAAAAATAAAATTGATTCCTGATTATTCTTCCACTGATTTCAGCCTATTCAATAAAATGGCAATATGCTTATAATCAAAACAAATGTATGTTTTGGTAATTTTATAGAAAGTCTCAGTGTTATGGCTGATTTTATTATTGAGTTGTCATCATTAAATGTAACCACCATTGTAGGGGAAAAAGAAACCTTTCTACCTGTCTAGTTTCTTTGGCTGGTCTATTAATTAAACTGACATAAGACATTAATAGTAGAAAAACAAATTTAATTTTATATATACATGATCCCATAGAAATATGACTCCAATAAGTGACAAAAGCAGGCAGCTTTACACCTTTTAGCAAAGTTGTGAAGAATTAGCAAAACAAAAGGATTTGGGCTTGGGGTAGCAAATTAGTGAAAAGTAACAATATTTGCTTATATAGCCTTCTTGGCCCTGAATTCCCTAGATATGGTGATAAAGATACCTTTTAACCTCCTGATACAGGAAGGGTAGTTTCACATGGAAGATTTATTTCCTACTTTCAAGGAGACAAAGGAAGATCAGAGTGTCTTTGATAATAATAATATTATTAAATAATCACTTAAATTATTATTTTATTAAATAATAAAATTATTAAATAATCAATATTCCAAAGTGGCATATTTTGAGGTGATATATTCTGCTCCTCTTAGGCTGATTTCTGTAGACAATATTGTGATCATGGCTTTTCCTCTTTCCAATAAAGTAAATGAAATACATCTGCTTCATTAACTCTCCAAATTCCCTTTTCCTGTACCTTTGTTAATTGATGAAGGAAATATTTCTGATAGAGTATAGTATTTTTCTAGAAAATAATATTAATTCTTATTTATATTAACCAATTTGGCTTGAAGCAATCAACACAGTTGGACCACTGCAGATAAGGCAAATCCCACTAGAGCACTGGTCTCCAAAGCTGGCTGAGTTTGAGAATCACTGGATATGTTTTTTTTTTTTTAAATGACATTCTGACTCACTAGGTCTGGAATGGGGCCTAAGGATCTGTATTTTTGAAAATGTCTCCAGGAGTTTCTATTGTGCAGCCAGGTTTAATGACCACTACTCTAGAGTACTCCTGTTTTTTTAACAGTGAACTTGAGGGAGCAGGCCAAAAAAGAAAAACAATTCTTCTTTTCACTGTTGTTCACTCAGCTAAGACTTTCATCACAGATTCTATGTATGTTGTTATCTTTCTTGATGAAATTCTTGATATAAAATAAAAATAAACTCTCCCACTAGGTTATTTTTCTTCTCCATTATTATTAGAAACATATGTTGTAGAACTAACCAGTATGCAGGCAACCTTAAGCTAATGTGTAGTAACAATTTCTGTTCAGAAAAAGCATTCCATCTAGACATCTGAAGGCACATTATAAAATAAAACATACACAGTGTCCTGATAGAAAGTAAAAATGCAAATTTATAAAAAAATTAAACACTACATCAGAAAATTGTATGCTACACCTCAGTTACCTCTGTCTTATGAATATCACTAAAACCTCTCACAACTCTACGACTTTTCACCTGCAGTTCCTCCTGTTTGGAAATTTCCTCTGCATTTTCCTTGTCCAAGAAACCACTCCTTCTCCATTAAAAACTTATGAAGAAAACAAATATGTAAATCTTTATGACCCAGGATTAGGCAATTTTGTTTTTTTATGTTTAGATATGACACCTAAAGTGCAAGCAACTGGGGAAAAAATAGAGAAAAGGAACTTTACCCAAATCAAGACCTTTTCTTCAAAGGACTCTCTCAGAAAGAAAAAAAAATGGAAATGAAAAGACAATCCATAGAATGAGGAAAACATTTGCAAATCATATATCTCATAAGGGTCTAGTAATCATAATATATAAAAAATTATTACAACTCAACAATTTAAAGAAAAATAACCCAATTAAAAAATTGACAAAGGATCTGAATAGACATTTCTCCAAAGAAGATATAAAAGTGGCCAATAAGCACATAAAAACAAGTTAAATATCCCATTTCCAATGGGAAATGTAAGTCAAAACCACAATGAGATACCCTTTACACAGAATAGAATGCCTGTAATCAGAAAAAGATGAACAATAACATGTGATGGAAAGAATGTGGATAAATTGGAACCCCCATACACTGCTCGTAGTAATGTAATATGGTACAGCCATGTTGGGAAACAGTTTGGTATTTCCTCAAAATGTTAAACATAAAGTTAGCATGTGATGCAGAAATTTTACTAGTAAGTATAGATATATATCTATGAGAATTTTTAAAAAATACACACAAAAATGGGTATGAATTTTCATAACATTATTCATAATAACAAACAAGTATAAACAACTGAAATGTCCATCAGTTGAATGGATTTTAGAAAATAAATAAACAAATGTAGCTCCATACAATGGACTGTTGTTCAGCCATTAAAAGCCACTGAAACAAGCTACATTATGGATAAAAATTTACAATATTATGCTAAGTGAAAGAAGCCAGAATCAAAAGGACACATATTATGTGATTCCACTGTTAGTTTGCAACCTCAGGAACTTCTTAAGTGAAATCTGAAACTGGCCGCCATACACAGAGGAAAAGGAGAGACCAAAGATAAAACCAGGCCACTCCAGTTTGGCGGGTGGTAGGTTTAATAAGAGGCTTGTCATGGGCAGTCTCAAAACAAATGGATCTCTGTATGCATCCTCCAGACACTTAAAAAGTTTAAACTACAGAGAGGGGCAGGATTAAGATGGTGAAGTAGAAAAACCCTGAGCTCACCTCCTACCACAAATACATCAAAACTACAATTACATATAGAACAACTCTCTCTGAGAGCAATCTGAATACTAGCAGAATGGCTTCTCTAAAACCAAGGTTATAAAGAAAGAACCATACAGAGTCTGGTAGGAGGGAAGGAGAAGCAATCTTATCAGGACACACACCCAACTTGGAGAACCAGAAAAAGAGGGGGATAGTACAAGCTCAAGCTTCAGGATCCTCCCTAAGGAGCAAGGGCTTCTAATTCCACACTGAGCACTCCAGTCATGGGATCTGGCACTGTGAAGACAAGCTCTGTTGACTGGTTTGAAAACCAGTGGGACTTACTGGAGGGCTGTAGAAAACCAGAACTCCACTCTTGAGGAGAACACACAAAGACTTGCTTGCCTCAAGTTCCAGTGCAGAGACAGCAAACTGAAAACTTCCTGGTGCTCTTGCTGACATGCCAGGACCACCTCAGCTCACACCCTCTCCCCAGCCCACACCAGACTCCAACCCTCCTACTCCACTACTACTCCCCCAAATGACATTAACAATATTGCACCTTGGGCTTTTATTGGGCTTCATTCCATCCCCCAGCCCCCAGCCTCACCCTTGGCCAAGACAGCAACCACCATTCATCCAGGGAGAATTGGAGCTCATTCAGAACTGTGCCTCCAGACCCAAGGGTCCCAATTCTGTGCCAGGTCAAGAGGAAAACCACCATCACTCCAGAGAAAAGCTGAACATCCCAGAGATCATAGGTCAGCTTCTTGGACCCCAGCCACACCCCCAACAAATGTTGTAACTGCCATTACACCATGGAAAAGATGAGGTTACTCCAGACTGTGGCTCCAACACCAGAGCCCCATGATCTGCAACTCAACAGGTGGCAGTAGCCATTGAGTCTGGGAGAAATCCAGGTTGCAACTAGCTGCGGCTCTAGCCCTAGCAGCTGTATCCCTATACCAAACCAAGGTGGTGACTGCCATTTTTCCCAAGGAAAAGATAAGGTCCATGCTCATTTCTGATCCAGCTTCCCCACCAAAATCACTGAGCACACACAGACTGCATAGAGATGTTCCCACTCAAGGACACAATTTCAAGACCAGGATAGGTAACTTTTTCACCTAATTTCATAAAGACAAACAGAGAAAGTTAAAAGAAAAAAGAAGAAAGAGGATAAAATAAAAACATATAGGGAGGAGACAAGATGGCAGAGTAGGACTTGAGCTCACCTCTTCTCACGGAAACACTAAATCACAACTAACTGCTAAACAACTGTCGATCATAAAAACCCTGGAACCTACCAAAAAGATACCTTATATCCAAAAGCAAAGAAGAAGCCACAATGAGATAGTAAGAGTGGCACAACTGCAATAAAATCAAATCCCATACACACCAGGTGGGCCACCCACAAACTGGAAAATAATTATACTACAGAAGATTTCTCACAAGAGTGAAAGTTCTGAGCCCCATGTCAGGCTTCCCAGCCTGGGGATTTGGCAACAGGAGGAGGAGCCTCCAGAAGATCTGGCTTTGAAGACCAGTGAGGTTTGATCACAGGAATTCTACAGGATTGGGGGAAACAGAAACTCCACTCTTGGAGGGTGCACACAGTTTCTCATGCACACGACTCAGAGGAAAAAAAGTGGTGAACTGATAAAAGACAGGGCCAGATTTATCTGTTAGTATTGGAGGGTCTCCAGTGAAGGTGGGGGTGGTGGAGGCTGTGGCTAACTGAGGGACAAGGACACTGGTGGTGGCAGTTCTGGGGACTACTTATTGGTGTGAGACCTGTTGGAGTCTGCCATTTTCTCACCAAGACCTGACCCCACCCAATAGCCTGTAAGCTCCAGTTCTGGGATGCCTCAGGCCAAAGAACAAACAGGTCAAGAACACAGTCACACCCATCAGCAGATAGGCTGCTTAAAGTCTTCCTGAATACACAGTTGCCCAATAAACCACACCCACTGACACAGCCCTGTGCACCAGATGGACAAGACACAACTCCATTCACTAGTGGACAAAAACCACACTCCCTGTTGCCAGGAAGCCTGCACAGACTTCTTAGACAGACTTCTCCACCAGGTGGCAGACAGCAGAAGCAAGAAATACTATAACCCTGCAGTCTGAGAAATGGAAATTGCAATCACAGAAACTTAGACAAAATGAGATGGCAGAGGAATATGTCCCAGGAGATGGAACAAAATAAAAGTCAAGAACAACAAAATGAAGTGAAGACAGGCAATCTACCAGTAAAAGATTGATAGCAATGATAATAAAGATGATTCAAGGTTTTGGAAAAAGAATGGAGGAACAGATCAAGAATATACAAGAAATGTTTAACAAAGACCTAGAAGAAATAAAGAACAATACAATGACTGAAATGAAAAATACACTAGAAAAAATCATTAGCAGAATAACTGAGGCAGAAGAACAGATAAGTGACCAGAAGAACAGGATGGTGGAAATCAAATGCTGCAGAACAGAATAAAGAAAAAAGAATAAAAAGAAATGAGGATAGTCTCAGAGACATCTGGGACAACATTAAATGTACCAACATTCTGAATATAAGGGTCTCAGAAAAAGGAGAGAGAGAGAAAGGACCTGAGAAAGTATCTGAAGAGGTAATAGCTGAAAACTTCCCTAATATGGGATAGGAAACAGTCACTCAAGTCAAAGAAACATGGAGAGTCCCAGGCAAGATAACTGAGGAAGGAACATACCAAGACACATAGTAATCAAAATGACAAAAATTAAAGACAAAGAAAAAATATTAGAAGCAACAAGGGAAAAGCAACAAATAACATACAATAGTACTCCCATAAGGTGATCAGCTGATTTCTCAGGAGAAACTCTATAGACTAGAAGGGGGTGGCATGATATATTTAGTTATGAAATGGAAGAAGCCACAAACAAGAATACTCTAACCAGCAAGGCTATCATTCGTATTCAACAGAGAAATCAAAAGCTTTGCAGACAAGCAAAAGCTAAAAGAATTCAGCACAACCAGAGCAGTTTTGCAACAAATCCTAAAGGAATTTCTCTAAGCAAGAAAGAAAGGCCAAAACTAAAATAAGAAAATTACAAATGGGAAAGCTCACCAATAAGGGTAAACATACAGTAAAGGTAAGAAATCATTTGCACAAAAATATATCAAAACCAGCAATTATGAGAAGAGGAGAGCAAAAATGTAGGATATTGGAAATGTATTGGTAATTAAAAAACAAGAAACTTAAAACGATCTTGTTTATATATAGACTGCTATATCAAAAACTCTCAGCAACCAAAAAACAAAAATCTGCAATACATAAACACACGAAAAGAAAAAAGAATCTAAACACAACACTAAGTCACAAATCACAAGAGAAGAGATAAAAAAGGGGAAGGGAAGAAAAAACACCTACAAAAACAAATCAGAAATAATTAAACAAATGGCAATAAGAACACACATATCCCCTCAGAATGGGAGAAAATATTTGCAAATGAAGAAACTGACAAAGGATTCATCTCCAAAATTTACAAGCAGCTCATGAGGCTCAATATCAGAAAAACAAACAACCCAATCCAAAAATGGGCAGAAGACCTAAATAGACATTTATCCAAAGAAGATATACAGATTGCCAACAAACACATGAAAGAATGCTCAACATCACTAATCATTAGAGAAATGCAATTCAAAACTACAATGAAGTATCAACTCACACCCAGTCAGAATGGACACCATCAAAAAAATCTACAAACAATAAATGCTGGAGAGGGTGTGGAGAAAAGGGAACACTCTTGCACTGTTGATGGGAATGTAAATTGATACAGCCATTAGAGAGAACAGTATGGAGGTTCCTTAAAAAAAACTAAAAATAGAACTATCATATGAACCAGCCATCCCACTACTGGGCATATACCCTGAGAAAACCATAATTCAAAAAGAGTCATGTACCACAATGTTCATTGCAGCTCTATTTACAATAGCCAGGACATGGAAGCAACCTAAGTGTCCATCGACAGATGAATGGATAAAGATGTGGCACATATATAAAATGGAATATTACTCAGCCATAAAAAGAAAAGAAACTGAGTTATTTATAGTGAGGTGGATGGACCTAGAGTCTGCCATACAGAGTGAAGTCAGAAAGAGAAAAATAAATACTGTATGCTAACACATATATATGGAATCCAAAACAAAAAGGTTCTGAAGAACCTAGGGGCAAGACAGGAATAAAGATGCAGACATAGAGAATGGACTTGAGGACACAGGGAGGAGGAAGTGTAAGCTAGGATGAAGTGAGAGAGTGGCATGGACTTATATATACTAACAAATATAAAATAGTTAGTGGGAAGCAGCTGCATAGCACAGGGAGATCAGCTCAGTGCTTCGTGATCACCTAGAGGGGTGGGATAGGGGGGTGAGAGGGAGACGCAATAGGGAGGAGATATGGGAATATATGTATAGCTAATTCACTTTGTTATAAAGCAGAAACCAACACACCATTGTAAAGCAATTATATTCCAATAAATATATTTTTAAAAAACCACATATAGATAATTACCTTAAATGTAAATGCTCCAATCAAAGGCACAGACTGGCAGAATTGATACAAAAACAAGACCCATATATATGCTTTCTACAAGAGACTCACTTCAGATCTAGGGACACATACAGACTGAAAGTGAGAGGATGGGTAAAGATACTCCATGCAAATGGAAATAAAAAGAAAGCTGGATTATCAATAATCATATCAGACAAAATAAACTTTAAAATAAAGAATGTTAAAGGGACAAAGAAGGAAACTGAATAATGATCAAGGGATCAATCCAAGAAGAAGGTATAACGATTGTAAAAATATATACACCCAACATAGGATCACATCAATAAATAAGGCAAATACCAAGAACCATAAAAGGAGAAATCAACAGTAACACATAATAGGAGGTGACTTTAACACCCCACTTTCAACAATGGACAGATCATCCAGACAGAAAATCAATAAGAAAACATATGCTTTAAATGACATTAAAGCAAATAGACATAATATTTATAGAGCCTTCCATCCAAAAGCAGCAGAATACACATTTTTCTCAAGTGCACATGAAACATTCTCTAGGATAGAAAACATCTTGGATCACAAATCAAGGCTGGACAAGTTTAAGAAAACTGATATCATATCAAACCTCTTTTCCAACCACAATGCTATGAGATTAGAAATAAACTACAGGGGAAAAAAAGTAAAAAATGCAAACACGTGGAAGCTAAACAATAAGTTACTAAACAACTAATGGACCACTGAAGAAACCAAAGAAGAAATCAGAACATACCTAGAGACAAATGAAAATAAAAGCACTATGATGCAATACCTATGGGATGCAGAAATAGGAGTTCTAAGAGGGAAGTTTATAGCAATACAGTCTTACCTCAGGAAACAAGAAAAATCTCACAAAAATACCTACCTTACACCCCAAGCAATAGAGAAAGAAGAACAAACCAAAACCCAAAGGGGGTAGAAGGAAAGTAATAATAAAGATCAGAGCAGAAATAAATGAAACAGAGATGAAGAAAAAATAGAAAAAAATCAATGAAACGAAAAGCTGGTTCTTTGAGAAGATAAACAAAAGTGATAAAACAATAGCTAGACTCGAAGAAAAAGAGGGAGAGGCCTCAAATCAGTAAAATTAGAAATGAAAAAGGAGAAGTTACAATGGATGCCACAGAAATACAAAAAATCATAAGACACTACTACAAGCAACTATATGTCCATAAAATGGACAACCTGGAAGAAATGGACAAGTTCTTAGAAAGGTACAATCTCCCAAGAAATGAAATTGAAACTGTGATTAACAAAACTCCCAACAAACAAAAGTCCAGGACCAGATGGCTTCACAGAAAAATTCTATCAAACACTGAGGGAAGAGATAAGCTATCCTGAAACTTTTCCAAAATCTTTAGAGGAAAGAAAACTCCTAATCTCATTCTATGAAGCCACCATCACCCTGATACCAAAACCAAAGATATCACAAAAAAGGAAATTACAGGCCAATATCACTGATGAATATTGACACAAAAACTGCTTAAGAAAATACTAGGAAACTGAATCCAACAATACATTAAAAGGATCATACACTATGATCAAGTGAGATTTACCCAAGGGATGCAAGGATTTTTCAATATCAACAAATCAATCAGTGTGATACACCACATCAACATATTGAAGAATAAAAACCATATGAACATCTCAATAGATGCAGAGAAAGCGTTTGACAAAATTCAACACCAATTTATGATGAAAACTCTCCAGAAAGGGGGCCTATTGGGAACAAACCTCCACATAATAAAGGCCATAAATGACAAACCTACAGCTAACATCATACTCAAAGGTTAAAACTTAAAATGTTTCCTATAAGATCAGGAACAAGACAAGTATGCCTACTCTCTCCACTTTTATTCAGCATGGTTTTGGAAGTCCTAGACACAGCAAAAGAGATAAGCTATCCTGAAACTTTTCCAAAATCTTTAGAGGAAAGAAAACTCCTAATCTCATTCTATGAAGCCACCATCACCCTGATACCAAAACCAAAGATATCACAAAAAAGGAAATTACAGGCCAATATCACTGATGAATATTGACACAAAAACTGCTTAAGAAAATACTAGGAAACTGAATCCAACAATACATTAAAAGGATCATACACTATGATCAAGTGAGATTTACCCAAGGGATGCAAGGATTTTTCAATATCAACAAATCAATCAGTGTGATACACCACATCAACATATTGAAGAATAAAAACCATATGAACATCTCAATAGATGCAGAGAAAGCGTTTGACAAAATTCAACACCAATTTATGATGAAAACTCTCCAGAAAGGGGGCCTATTGGGAACAAACCTCCACATAATAAAGGCCATAAATGACAAACCTACAGCTAACATCATACTCAAAGGTTAAAACTTAAAATGTTTCCTATAAGATCAGGAACAAGACAAGTATGCCTACTCTCTCCACTTTTATTCAGCATGGTTTTGGAAGTCCTAGACACAGCAATCAGAGAAGAAAATGTATTAAAGTGATCCAAATTGGAAAAGAAGAACTAAAACTGTCACTGTTTGCAGATGACATGATACTATACAGAAAATCCTAAAGAAGCTACCAGAAAACTACTAAATCTCATCAATTGGTAAATTTGCAAAATATACAGTAAATACACAGAAATCTGTGGCATTTCTATGAAGTAACAATGAAAGATCAGAAAGAGAAATTAAGGCAGAAATCCCATTTACCATTGCATCAAAAGGAATAAAATACTTAGTGTGACTTCCCTGGTGATGCAGTTTTTAAGATTCCAAGCTCCCAGTGCAGGGGACTGGATTCGATCTCTGGTCAGGGAACTAGATCCCACACAACTAAGAGTTCACGTGCCACAACTAATGAGACTTCAAGCCACAACTAAGGCCCAGCACAACCTAGTTAATTAATTAAGATGTCTTATAAAACAGGTATCCCATTCTATTTGTTTGATTTGAAAAAAAATGATAAAATGCTTAGAAATAAACCAACCTAAGGATGCAAAAGATCTGTACTCCAAAAACTATAAGACACTGATGATAAAAATTAGAGATGACACAAACAGATGGAAAAATATACCATGTTCTTGGATTGGAAGGATCAATATCAAAATGTCTACACTACCAAAGTTAAACTACAGATTCAATGCAATCTCTATCAAATTACCAATGGCATTTTTCACAGAATTAGAACAAAAAAATCTTAAAATTTTTATGGAGACACAAAAGACCACAAATAGCCAAAGCAATCTTGAGAAAGAAAAATGGAGCTGGAGGAATCAGGACCCCTTATCTCAGACTATACTACAAAGTTACAGTCATCAAAATAGTATGGTACTGACATAACAACAGAAATATAGATCAATGGAACAGCATAGAAAGCTCAGAAATAATCCTTTGCACTTATGGTTAATTAATCTATAACAAAGGAGGCAACAATACACAAAGGAGAAAAGACAGTCTTTTCAAAAGTGGTGCTGGGAAAACTGGACAGCTAAATGTAAATAAAAATGAAATTAGAACATGCTTTAACACCATAAATAAAAATAAACTCAAAATGGATTAAAGACCTAAATGTAAGATCAGAAAGCTATTAAATCTCATCAACTGGTAAATTTGCAAGATATAAAATAAATACACAGAAATCTGTGGCATTTCTATACAGTAACAATGAAAGATCAGAAAGAGAAATTAAAGCAGAAATGTAAGATCAGATACTGTAAAACCCTTAGAGGAAAACATAGGCAGAACACTGACATAAATCACAGCAATATCTTTTTCAATCCGTCTAGAGCAATGGAAATGAAAATTTAAAAATGGGACCAAATTAAACTCAAAAACTTCTGCATGGCAGAGTAAACCATAAACAAAATGAAAAGACAGCCCACAGAATGAGAGAAAATATTTGCAATCAATGTGACTGACAAGGGACTAATCTCCAATATTTACAAACAGCTCATGCAGCTCAGTATCAAAAAAGAACAAAGAAGCCAATCAAAAAATGGGCAGAAGACCTAAATAGACATTTCTCCAAAGAATACATACAGATGGCCAAGAAGCACATGAAAAGATGCTCAACACTGCTAATTACTAGAGATGCAAATCAGAACTACAATGAGATATTACCTCACACCAGTCAGAATGGCCATCATTAAAAAGTTTACAAACAATAAATGCTGGAGAAGGTGTGGAGAGAAGTGAACATTCCTACACTGTTGCAAACACTATGAAGAGCAGTATGGAGGTTCCTTAAGAAACTAAAAATAGAGCTACCATATGATCCAGCAATCCAATTCCTGGGCATATATCTGGAGAATACATGCACGTCATTGTTCAATGCAGTGCTGTTTACAATAGCCAAGACATGGAAGCAACTTAAATATCCATCGACAGAGGAATGGATAAAGAAGATGTGGTATATATATATATACACTGGAATACTACTCAGCCATTAAAAAGAATGAAATAATGCCATTTGCAGCAACATCGATAGACCTAGAGATTTTTATTCTAAGTGAAGTCAGACAGAGAAAGACAAATATCATATGATATTGCTTATGTGAATAATCGAAAAAATTATACAAATGAACTTATTTATAAAACAGAAATAGACGCACAGACTTAGAGAATGAACTTATGGTTACCAGGGGTGAAGGGTGGTGAGGAGGGATTGACTGGGAGTTTGGGATTGACATGTACACACTGCTATATTTAAAATAAATAACCAGCAAGGACCTACTGTACAGTACAGACACTGCTCAATACACTGTAATAACCTAAATGGGAAAAGAATTTGAAAAAGAATAGAAACATGTATATGTATAACTGACTCACATTGCTGTATACCTGAAATTAACCAACATTTTTAATCAACTATATTCCAATAAAAAATTAAAAAAGAAAACAGTGACAAGCTTATAGATGCAAAAAGTATTTATTGATAAAACTACAATAATAGATAATTTAACAGTGTCCAGTTTCTCCATGAAAGATTGAAATTTCAATATCTAACTATACTAGAGAAATCAAGACACACTGGACTGCTCCCAGATCATAGAATGAATTACTCCTGGATTTATGATAAGGAATCCTCCAAATTAAGCCAGACTTTTAAACAACATTTTGCCAGCATCTATCTTTGCCAAACGCTAATAAAATATCAGAATCCAACTACCATCAAGAATGGAAGATACTTTTAAGGCTCTACTGGGGATAGGTTTTCATCACATGAAAATCTGACCTTCAGTAAACATTTTCATCTATAATTTCTTCTCTGATCAGAAGTCATGTAGAATTACCTACTGAAGGAAGAACATACTTCTTAGGAGAAGAGAAGGAAGTTGTAATCTTGCCCTGAAAATAATTCCTTCCCAAAGAGTTAAGAATCATTCCTTAGCCCTTGGATAACCAATTATGTTCAAACTTGAGAAAAATAAATAATGAAGACTGGAAAACCATAAAAAAAGAAGAAAGAGGAATCTGTTCCAAATGAAAAAATAAGATAAAACCCCAGGAAAAAAAAACCCTAATTAAATGGAGATAAATAATTTACCTGATGAAGAATTCAAAGCAATGTTATAAAAATGCTCACTAAACACATGAAAATAATAGAGGAACACAGTGAAAATTTCAATAAAGGACTCAAAAATATAAAAAAGAACAAATCAGAACTGAAGAATAGGGAATTCTCTGGTCGTCAGTGATTAGGACTCTGTGCTCTCACTGCTGAGGGCCCAGTTCAATCCCTGGTTGGGGAACTAAATTCCACAAGCCATGTGGCATGGCTCCTCCACCATAAAACAAAAAAATAGGACCTTTTGTCCTAGAAGTAGAATTGAAGAATAAAATAATGAAATTATAAATACACTGCTAAAGATTAACAGAACATTAGGTGATATAGAAGAAAGCATATGCTACGTGGAAGACAGAATAGTGGAAATCAATCCAAACAGAAGGAAAAAAATGTTTTTAATGAGGATAATTTAAGATGCCTCTAAAACAAAATCAAGCATACTAACATTTGTATTATAGGGGTCCCATCAAGAAGAGAGATAAGGGAACAGAAAACATGTATAACGACACTGTAGCTGAAAACTTCACTAAACTGAAGAAGGAAACAGATATCCAGGTCCAGGAATCACAGTCCAAATCAAGATGAAATCAAAGAGATCCACAGCAACACATATTATTTACATGGTAAAAGTTAAAGAGTAAATGGTGAAAGAGATCATTTTAAAGGCAGCAAGAGACAAAAAGAAAAGAAAAGGGTTATGTAAAAGGGAATCTCCATAAGGCTATCAGCTGATTTTTCAGCAGAAACATGGTTGGCCCAAGGGAGAATCATGATATATTTTAAAGTGCTGAAATGAAAATCCTATAACCAAGGATATTCCACACATCAAGTTAATCATTCAGAATTGATGGAGGGATAAAGGGTTTCCCAAGAAGCAAAAATTAAAAGAGTGAATCATCACTAATCCAGCCTTACAAGAAATGTTAAAAGGTCTTCTTTAAGTGAAAAAGAAAAGGCTGTAAAAAGATATAAGAAAATATTCAAAGGAAAAATATCTCACTGGAAAAGGTAAACATATAGTAAAGTCACTACATCAACCAGTTAAGTAATCTAGTACAAAGGTTAAAAAACAAAAATTGTTAAAATAACTATACCTATAATAGACAGTTAACGGATAAACGTCAATTTGTAAAATATGATGTCAAAATGAAAAAAGTTGGGGAGTATAAAAGATATAGAGTTTTAATATTTTTGAATGTATATATTTATATTTGTGTGTGTGTTTATATTTCATAAAATTGGAAATAAAAAGAAGCTTGGGTAACAAAACTCATATCATAGAAAAGGGAATTTTTAAAAAATCTATAACAAAATACAAAGAACAGTATTATAACATTCTTAAATATATGTGGCCTAATATAGGAACATCTAAATAAATTTTAAAAATTAATAAGCATAAAGAAAGAAATTGACAGTAAGACAATAATAATAGGAATTTAAATCTACTAGTTACATCAATGGATATATGATCCAGACAGGGAAAAAAATAAGAATCAGTGGCCTTACATGGCACATTACTCCAGATGGGTTTAATAGATATATATAGGACAAGTCATTCAAAAACAGCACAATACACATTCTTTTCAACTGCACATGAAAATTTCTCCAAGATAGAACACAAGCTAGCCCAGAAAACAAGTCTAAATAAATTTTAAAAGATTGAAATTATCTCAATAGTCACTGAAAAACCATTTGACAAAATTCAAATTCCATTCATGATAAAAGATTCCTATCGAAATTCTGATAGAGGGAACATACCTCAACATAATAAAGGTCATTTATGACAAACAGACAGATACCATCATACAAAATGGTGAAAAGTTGAAGGCCTTTTCTCTAAGTATTGAAAGTTCTAGCCTGAGCATTAAGACAAGAAAAGACATAAAAGTCATCCAAACTGAAATGGAAGAAGTAAAACTGTCACAACTTGCATGATACTATATATAGAAAACCCTAAAATCTACAAAAAACCCTGATTAGAACTAATAAATGAATTTGGTAAAGTTGTGGGCACAAGATTAATATAGAGAAATTTGTTGTTTTTCTATACACTAATAATGAAATCGAATGAGAAAGCAAAACATTCAAAATCACATGTAAAAGAATGAAATACCTAGGAATAAACTTAACAAAGAAGATGAAAGACCTATCCTCTGAAAAACTATAAAATATTGATGAAGGAAATTGAAGATAATTCAAAGAAATGAAAATATACCCTGCATTATTGCATTGGAAGAATTAATATTGTTAAAATGGCCACACTAGCCAAAGCAATCTACCTATTTAATGCAAACTCTATCAAAGTACCCATGACATTTTTCACACAACTAGAGCAAATAATCCCAAAACTCATATGGAACCACAAAAGACTGAATTGCCAAACAAATCTTGAGGAAAAAATACAAAGCTGGACATATGACGCTCCCTGACTTCAGACTATAGTACAAAGCTTGAGTAATAGAAACAGCATGGTACTGGCAAGAAACAGACACATAAATAAATGGAACAGAATAGAGAGTCAGTTAATCTGTGACAGAGGTAAGAATACACAATGGAGAAAAGACAGTCTCTTCAACAATTGGTACTGCAAAAACTGGGAACCTACGTGTAAAAGAATGAGATTAGAACATTTCCTCACACTGTATACAAAAATTAACTCAAAATGGATTAAAGACCTAAATGTAATACCTGGTATCATAAAACTCCTATAAGAGGATACTTTTTGACATACATCATAGCAATAATGTTTTGGATTGTCTCTTAAGGAAAAAAAGCCAAAAAAAGGGGGGGGGGGAACCTAATTAAACTTAAAAGCTTTTGCACAGCAAAGGAAATCTCGACAAAATGAAAAAAAACAACCTACTAAAAAAAAAAACCCAAAAAAAAAAAAAAAAAAAAAAAAAAACAACCTACTGAATGGAATAAAATGCTTCCAAATGATATGACTGACAAGGGGTTAATATACAAAATATGTAAATACTTCATACAACTCAATATCAAAAACACAAAATACTCATTTTTTAAAAATGAGCAGAAGATCTGAACAGACATTTTTCCAAAAATATATATATATGGATGGCTTAACAGGACATAAGAAGCTGAATATCAGAGAAATGCAAATCAAAACCACGATGAGTAGTATCCCCTCATACCTGTGAGAATGGGTATCATAAAAAAATCTACAAATGTTAGCAAGGATGTGGGGAAAAGGGAACCCTTGTACACTGTTGGTGGAAGTGTATATTGGTGCAGTCACTATAGAAAACAGCATGGAGATCCCTCAAGAAACTAAAACTATGATCCAGCAATTCCCTACTGGGTATTTATACAAAGAGAAAAAAGACAGTAGTTTAAATATATATATTCAGCCCAATGTTCATAGAAGCATTGTTTACAATAGCCAATATATGGAAGCAACCTAAGTGTCCATTAACAGATGAATGGATAAAGAATATATATATACCACTATTCAATGCAATATTATTCAGACTTAAAAAAAGAATAAATTTTTCAATTTGCAACAACATGGATATAATTGGAGGGTAGTAAGCTTAGAGAAATAAGTCAGACATAGAAAGACAAGTACTGTTGTTTTCACTTATATATGGAAATTGAAAATGAAACAATATAACAAAACATAACCAGACTCACAGATTAGAGAACAAACTAGTAGGTATCCGAGGGGCGAGAGTTAGGGGAGGAGCAAAATACGTAAAGATGATTAAGAGATACACACTGCTAGGTATAAAATAAATAAGCTACAAGATTTTAAGGTACAGCACAAGGCATATAGTCAATATTTTATAATAACTCTTTACAGAGTATAATTTTATAAAAATATCAAAATATTATGTTGTACACCCAAAACAAATATAATATTGTGAATATTGTAAGTCAATTATACTTCAATTTTTTTTAAAGTTTACACAATGGCATCCTCAACTGGACTCAGTCAGGTATACTGCCCAGATGGTCTCAAAAACACTTTAGTATCTCAAGGCTGTGTCCTTGAGCTACCTTCTAGCATGAGGAAGGCAAGAAGAACACATATTCTAAGGACAGAAGAGGGTGGATCCCTGATGCCCAGATACATCTCAATGTTCAGTCAGTCATCACATCTCTTTTATTTTCTTTCTTTTTTTTTTTTTTTTTTTTGTGGTACGTAGCCCTCTCCCTGTTGTGGACTATCCTGTTGTGGAGCACAGGCTCCGGATTCACAGTCTCAGTGGCCATGGCTCACAGGCCCAGCTGCTCCATGTCATGTGGGATCTTCCTGGACCGGGACACGAACCCGTGTCCCCTGCATCGGCAGGTGGACTCTCAACCACTGCGCTACCAGGGAAGCCCTGTACTCACATCTCTTGACGAACTTCTCTAACATCCATTTTCACAAAACCTGCAGGATAATAACGTAAATCTATGGAGACAGAAAGTAGACTGAAGGTTGCCAGGGTTTGCAGAGAGAGGGGAATAGAGAGTGACTATTAACATGATGGAGTTTCTGTTGGGGATAAAGAAAATGCTCTGGAATTGTATAGCAGTGATAAGCGATAATTTGAATATAATAAAAAATCTATTGAATTATACACTTTACAAGAGTGGATTTTATAGCATAGTAATTATATCTTAGTTCAAAAATAAAATAAAAGTTAAATGGGTGTCCACAATATTTTCCAGTCATGGTTACAGGTAAATTCTTTAATACACTTTACTGCACTTCATGTACCCTGTGAAAATGTTTAATTGTGGTAATTCTTATATGATTTTTCTTTGAAACCATATAAGGCACCACTTTTACAGGTAGTTGGTGAGATGATGGAATTTTCCTGTAGGAAGTGTCAATTACTTTAGGAAGAGACAAAGCCTGGAACAAAAAAAAAGTCTGTAAAACATACTTGGGATGAAAGAAGATGGGACATCTATCTCTCCAAGTGTCTTATTGCTACTCTCTTGAACTGGTACTTCAAGTTTGAAGACATGCCCAGAAGACATAGAAGAGAGAGCTACTGCTAACTCACTGAGGAGTTCTGGGAGCCAGGTGGATTGGTATCTTGCAGTTAGACAGGAAAGCAGCCCTCTCAGGGATATGGTGAGAATGAGTCATGATCCAGGTGCATCAGACTGCCAAAAATTTTTTATTGTATGTTACTTTCTATGTTGAATCTCTTGTTTCATCTTTCCCTGATATTAAGTGAAGACCATAGGAGGGAAGATCAAGATGGTGGAGTAGGAGCACATGGAGCTCACCTCTCCTTACAAATATATCAAAAACACATCTGTATCTGGAACAATTTTCACAGAATACCAACTGAAAGCAAGTGGAATATCTCATGTAACTAAAGCTACAAGAAAGAGCCCCACATAACTGGGTAGGACTAAATAATAAAAGGGACTCGAGATAGGACCTGCTCCCTTGGGGGGGAGCCATGAAAGAGGAAAGATTCCCTCACCCTGGGAACCTGCTTCAATTGTTGGAACGTCCACCATGACAAATAGTGAGCTGCAGAGGTGGGGAATTTGCCTGAGAGCAGTGTGCATGGGCTGGCTTTCTACCAAGGAAGCTAGAGAAGAATTGGTGCTGATAGCTGCCACATTGCTGCACTTCCCAGCCTGAGATGTACACCTACTTGTATGTGCAGTGGCTGGGTGCTGAAACTTGGGTTTCAACAGACAAACTTAGGGAGAGTACTTGGTTTGGCTGTGCAGAGACAGGCTGAAATGCCTGGAGTGTGATCCAGGCCAAAATTGGGATTGTGTGTTGGAAAGAGCATGGGTGCATACACCCCATTATCAAGGGGTAGGGTATGGATGGGCCCACCATAGAAACCTCATTGCCAGTGTGCTCATCACAGGGCATAGCTTCCATGGATTTTGGGGGCTTGTGTTTGTGAGTATGCACACTCTGAAGGCAGGCAGGGATGAATGCATAAGATGATTATCAGTGCTCTTGCAGTGGAGACACGTCTGATTTTCTAGGCACACACACTAGGTGGCAGGCAGTGTCACAGAGTCACACATTCCCGTGGAGAGCTCCTGGAGAGGAATATGCAGTGGGTCCTTTCCCAGAGGAAGTGCTCCAGTACCACTTACCACATAGGGCAGCTTAGAACTGGATCTGGTGGTTTCTACTCCAACAACTTGGGAGCAGACCCTGCCCCTGACAGAGCTGTGACAACCACAGAGCAAACAGGAGGCTCCACCCAACATCCAGTACAGTTTCTGGTCACTGCAATGTCAAACACACTCCCTATCAAGGGAAAAGTGGCCAGCACACACTGAGGAAGACTTCCCAAACCTAAAGAAGGAAACAGGTATTCAGGTACAGGAAGCACAGATGGTCCCAAACAAGATGAACCAAAACAGACCCACACAAGACATATCATAATTAAAATGGCAAATGTTAAAGAGAAAATTCTAAAGGCAGCAAGAGAAAAACAAAGAGTCAGTTAAAAGAGAATCCTCATAAGGCTATCAGCTGATTTCTCTAGAGAAACTTTGCAGGACAGAAAGGAGTGGCAATATATAGTCAAGTCACAAAAGGGAAAAGTCTGCAACTGAGGATATTCCACACAACCAGATTATCATTTAGAATAGAAGAATAGATAAAGAATTTCAAAGACAAGAAAAATTAAAAGAATACAGCAATACTAAACCTATCTCAAAGAAATATTGAAAAGTCTTCTCTAAATAGAAAAGAGGTAAGAATCTCTAGGAAAGGGAATGTCACAATAGGAAAAGCAAATACATGAAAGGATTGAAGATCACATAAATAAGGCAGCATACAGATTTTTAAAAATCAAAAAAATATTTTTGAAAGTGATAATAACCAAAATGAACAGCAAAAGGATAAACATGAAGATGTAAAATAGAATATCAAAATCAGGAAATGTGGGGGCAGTAAGAAAATATACGTCTTTGAGAATATGTTTGAGCTTACATGGTTATCAATCTAAAGTGAGTAGATAATTTCATGGGATAACATAGTTCAAAACTAGGGTAAACACAAATCAAAACATAAATGTAGAAACATACAATAGACTCAAAAAACAATGAAAAAACTCAAGAATAATACAAAAGAAAACCATCAACCACAAAAGGAAAGACAAAAAAGAAGAAAGAAATGCAGAAAAAATACAAAATCAACTGGAAAACAAGGTTTAAAATGGCAATAAATACATTCATGTCAAAAATTATTTTAAAAGTCAATGAACTAAACTCTCCAATCAAATATCTTTGAGTGTCAGACTGGATAATAAAGCAAGAACATACAGTACACTGTCTACAAGAGACCAACTTTAAGGTGAAGGACATAAACAGATTGAAAGTGTGGGGATGGAAAAGGTATTTCATGCAAATGGAAACTACAGTAAAGTGGGGGTAGCAATACTCATATCAGACAAAATAGACATTAAAACAAAGGTGATAAAGAAAGACAAAGAAGAACACCATATAATTAAGAAAAGGATCAATACAAGAAAATGGTATTACTCTCATTAACATTTATGCACCCAATATAGCTGCACCTAAATAAATAAAACATATACAGATACAAAAGGAGAAACTGATGGGAACACGATATTAGTAGATTTTTAAAAACATCTTTATTGGAGTATAATTGCTTTACAATGGTGTGTTAGTTTCTGCTTTATAACAAAGTGAATCAGTTATACATATACATATGTTCACATACCTCTTCCCTTTTGCATCTCCCACCCTCCCACACCCCCTACCCCACCCCTCTAGGTGATCACAAACCACCTAGCTAATCACCCTGTGCTATGAGGCTGCTTCCCATTAGTTATCTATATTATGTTTGGTAGTGTATATATGTCCATGCTACTCCCTCACTTTGTCACAGCTTACCCTTCCCCATCCCCATATCCTCAAGTCCATTCTCTAGTAGGTCTGCATCTTTATTCACGTCTTACCCATATGTTCTTCATGAGATTTTTTTTTTTTCTTAGATTCCATATATATGTGTTAGCATACGGTATTTGTCTTTCTCTTTCTGACTTACTTCACCCTGTATGACAGACACTAGTACCATCCATCTCACTACAAATAACTCAATTTCATTTCTTTTTATGGCTGAGCAATATTCCGTTGTATATATGTGCCAAATCTTCTTTAACCATTCTTCCAATGAAGGACACTTAGGTTGCTTCCATCCCCTGGCTATCATACATAAGGCTGCAATGAACATTTTGGCACATTACTCTTTTTGAATTATGGGTTTCTCAGGGTATATGCCCAGCAGTGGGATTGCTTGGTCGTAGGGTAGTTCTCTTTGTAGTTTATTAAGGAACCTCCATACTGTTCTCCATAGTGGTTGTATCAATTTACATTCCCACCAGCAGTGCAAGAGTGTTCCCTTTTCTCCACACCCTCTCCAGCATTTATTTTTTCTAGATTTTTTTGATGATGGCCATTCTGTCCAGTGTGGGATGATATCTCATTGTACTTTTGATTTGCATTTCTCTAATGATTAATGATGTTGAGCATTCTTTCATGTGTTTGTTGACAATCTGTATATCTTCTTTGGAGAAATGTCCATTTAGGTCTTCTGCCCATTTTTGGATTGGGTTGTTTGTCTTTTTGTTATTGAGCTGCATGAGCTGCTTGTAAATTTTGCAGATTAATATTTTGTCACTTGCTTCATTTTCAAATATTTTCTCCCATTCTGAAGGTTGTCTTTTGGTCTTGTTTATGGTTTCTTTTGCTGTGCAAAAGCTTTTAAGTGTCATTAGGTCCCATTAGTTTATTTTTGTTTTTATTTCCATTTCTCTAGGAGGTGAGTCAAAAAGGATCTTGCTGTGATTTATGTCATAGAGTGTTCTGCCTATGTTCTCCTCTAAGAGTTTGATAGTTTCTGGCCTTATATTTAGGCCTTTAATCCATTTTGAGCTTATTTTTGTGTATGCTATTAGGGAGTGTTCTAATCTCATAGTTTTACATGTACCTGTCCAGTTTTCCCAGCACCACTTATTGAAGAGGCTGTGTTACTGTCAATTTCTCACTTTAGGTCTGTGAATATTTGTTTCATATATTTTGGTTCTCCTGTTTTGCGAACATATATATTTACAATGTTTATATCTTCTTCTTGGATTGATCTCTTCATTATTACATAATGTCTTTCTTTGTCTCTTTTTATAGTTTTTGTTCTAAAGTCTATTTTGTCTTATATAAGTATTGCTACCCCTGATTTTCCACATTTTTTTTGCATTAAATAAATATTAATTTTCATTCCTTCACTTTAAGTCTATGTGTGTCTTTAGATCTGAAGTTAGTCTCTTGTATGCAGCACATAGATTGGTCTTGTTTTTTGTATCCATTCCGTTATTCTATGTCTTTTGATTAGAGCATTTAGCCTATTTGCATTTAAAATAGTTGTTGATAGGTATGTACTTATTGCCAGTTTGTTAATTGCTTTGGAGTTGTTTTTGTAATTCCTTTTGTTAATTTCTTCTTTTGCTCTCTTCCTTTGTGATTTGATGACTATCTTTAGCCTATGTTTGGATTCCTTTCTCTTTTGTGTGTCTCTACTATAGATTATTTTGTTTGTGGTTACCATGAAGATTATATATCACAATCAATATATATACATGATTATTTTTATTGCTGATCCCTTAATTCAAACTCATTTTAACAACCCTGCATTTTTACTCCCCTCCATATTTAATGTTTTTGACAACATACTTTACATATTTTTTGCTTTGTGTATCCCTTAACTACTGATTGTGGATATAAATAATTTTACTACTTTTGCCTTATAACCTTCCTACTAGCTTTATAAGTGGTTGATTTACTCCCTTTACTGTATATCTGCCATTACCAATGAGATTTTTCCTAATTTTCATATTTATAGCTGTGGCCTTTTTTTGCCTCTTATAGAAGTCCCTTTAACATTTTGTAAAGCTGGTTTCATAGTACTGAACACTTTTAGCTTTTGCTTGTCTGTAAAACTCTTGATCTTGCCTTCAAATCTGAAGATAACCTTGCTGGGTAGAGTATTCTTGATTATGGATATTTTCCTTTCATCACTTTATATTATGCCACTCCTTTCTGGGCTGCAACATTTCTGCTAAAAAGTCATCTAATAGGCTTATAGTAGTTCCCTTGTGTGCAGCTAGCTGCTTTCTGCTGTTGCCTGTTGCTTTTAATATTCTCTCTTCATCTTTAATTTTTGCCATTTTAATTACAATGTGTCTTAGTATGGTCCTCTTTGAGTTGATCCTGTTTGGGACTATCTCTACTTCCTGAATCCTTCCCAGGTTAAGGAAGTTTTCAGCTGTTATGTCTTCAAATATGTTCTCTGCCCCTTGTGCTCTCTCTTCTCCTTCTGGGAGCCTTATAATGAGAATTTTAGTACACTTGATATCTTCCCAGATATCTCTTAAACTGTCCTCACTTTTTACTTTTATTTTGGATTGTTTCTCTTTATAAGTTTCCTTTAACAAATTTTGGATGACAGACACATTTTAAAAAAAAATCTGCTGTGCACAATAGAATAGGCAAGGAAACAGAAATCAGTCAGCATGAATTCATCTCCAATTTTAATAAAATGTCAAAGCATATGTATTCTTTGCTTTGTTTTGTTTTAAATAAAAATAATCATATATTATCTTTTACAGTTTTGGTGTGTCCAAAATTAAGGCATAGCACAGGAGAAATGGCTCCATGATAACTGGAGCCCCAGGGAGAAGGCCTGAAAGCTGGGGGCTGGAATCTTCTGAAGGCTCATTCATTTACGTATCTAGTGCTTGATATTGTGGTCACCATACATGGCCTTTCTGTGTGGCCTAGGCTTCTTCCCAACATGGTAGCTGGGTTATGAGTGTAAGCCTTCTTTACTGTGGGTTTCCTTTTACCAGTGATCTTTTCCATTCATAATTTTCTTGTTTCTAGTTGTGGCCCTTTCCTTTCCTCTTAGAGAAGTTCCTTTAGCATTTGTTGCAAAGCTAGTCTTGTGGTGCTAAATTCTCTTAGCTTTTGCTTGTCTTTAAAGCTTTTGATTTATCTGTTGAATCTGAATGAGAGCCTTGCTGGGTGTATTCTTGGTTGTAGGTTCTTCCCTTTCATCACTTTAAATATACCACGCCACTCCCTTCTGGCCTTCAGAATTTCTGTTGAAAAATCAGCTGATAACCTTATGGGAGTTCCCTTGTATGTTATTTGTCTATTTTCCCTTGGTGCTTTTAATATTTTTTTTTCTTTGTCTTTAATTTTTGTCAATTTGATTACTATTTGTCTTGACGTGTTCCTCCTTGGCTTTATCCTGCCTGGGACTCTGTACTTCCTGGAATTGGATGACTGTTTCCTTTCCCATGCTAGGGAAGTTTTCAGCTTTATCTCTTCAAATATTTTCTCAGATCCTTTCTCTCTCTTCTCCTTCTTGGACCCCTATAATGCAAATATTGGTGCATTTAATGTTGTCCCAACGGCCTCTTAGACTGTCTTCATTTCTTTCCATTCTTTTTTCTTTATTCTTTTCTGTGGCAGTGATTTCCACCATTCTGTCTTCCAGGTCACTTATCCATTCTTTTGCTTCAGTCATTCTGCTATTGATTCCTTCTAGTGTATTTTTTTCATTTCAGTTATTATATTGTTCATCTCTGTTTCTCCTTTAATTCTTCTGGTCTTTGTTAAACATTTCTTGCATCTTCTCAATCCTTACATCCATTATTTTTCCAAGATTCGGGATCATCTTCAGTATCATTATTCTGAATTCTTTATCCAGAAGTTTGCCTATCTCAACTTCACTTAGTTGTTCTTCTGGGCTTTTTTCTTGCTCCTTCATCTGAGATATATTTCTCTGCTGTTTCATTTTGTCTAACTTTCTGTGATTGTGGTTTCCATGTCACAGGCTGAAGGCTTGTAGTTAGTTCTTCTTGCTTCTGCTGTCTGCCTCCTGGTGGGTGAGGCTATGTAATAGGCTTGTGCAGGCTTCCTGATTAGAGAGACTGGTAGTGGGTAGATCTGGTTCTTGTCTCTCTAGTGGGCAGGGTGTGCTCAGTAAGACTTTAAGCCTCTTGTCTGCTGATGAGTGGGGCTGTGTTCCTGCCTTGTTGGTTTCTTGGCCTGAGGCTTCACAGCACTGGAGCCTACCGACTGTTGGCTGGGGCTAATGGTAGCCTCCAGGAGGGCTCATACCAATAAGTACTCCCCAGAATTGCTGCTGTGAGTGTCTTTGTCCCTGTGGTGACCCCCAGCTGCCTCCTGCTTCCACAGGAGACCCTTCAATGCCAGCCAGTAGGTCTGGCCCAGTCTCTTATGAGGTCACTGTTTTGTCCTCTGGGTTCTGGTGCTCATGGGTCCTTGTGCATGCCCTCCAAGAGTGGAGTCTCTGTTTCCTCCAATCCTGTGTAATTCCTGTGATCAGACCCTGCTGCTCTTCAAAGCCAGATTCTCTGGGGCTTCCTCCTCCCATTGCCAGACCCCTGGGCTGGGAAGCCTGACATGGGGCTCAGAACTTTCACTCCAGTGGGAGAATGTCTGTGGTATAATTGTTTTCCAGTTAGTGGGTCACCCACCTGGCAGGTATGGGATTTAATTTTATCACAATTGCACCCCTCTTATCTCACTGTGGCTTCTTCTTTGTCTTTGGATGTAGGGTATCTTTTTGGTAGGTTCCACTGGTTTTTTTTGTTGATGGTTGTTCAGCAACTAGTTGTGATTCTGGTGTTCTTGTAAGAAGGGGTGAGCACACATCCTTCTACCCTGCCAACTTGGGCTCTGTCCTCACTTTTTAAATTTTTGTTTCTTTCTTTTGTTCAGCTTCAGTGATTTCCACTACTCTGTCTTCCAGTTCACTGATCTATTGCTTTTTGTAATCTAATCTACTGTTGTGTTTTTTTTTAATTTCAGTTATTATATTTTTCATCTCTGTTTTGTTCTTCTTTGTATTTTCTAACTCTTTGTTAGAAACTTCTGTCTTCATTCATTCTTCTCCTGAGTTCTTTGAGTATCTTTATGAACATTATCTTGAACTCTTTATCAGGTAGTTCACCTAGCTCCACTTCACTTCATTCCTGTTCTTGGGTTTTATCTTGTTCCTGGATTTTGGACATATTTCTATGTCACCTCATTTTGCATAATTTTCTGGTTTTACTTCTAAATATTTGATAGGTTGGTTATGTTTTCTGATCTTGGAGAAGTGGCCATATATAAGAAATGTCCTGTGATGCCCAGCTGCATACTCTCTTCTGATCAACAGAGCTATATGCTCTAAGGGTGCCCTCTATGTTGGCTGCACATGCCCTTTTGTTGTAGCAGTCTGACTACTGTGGGCACACTGGTAGACATTGATGGCCCTCAGCCTGGCTGGTTACAAGGCCCTGCCTAGTATGAAGGCTACTGGTTGCTGGTGGGTGGGACCAGGTCAGGAGTCAGGTAGCAGTTCTGGCTACAGAACTCAGAGAGGATGGGGATTCCTGGGCTAATACCAGCCCACAGTTGGGTGGAGCCAGGTCCTAGGGTAGTTGTCAGTGGAGCTGGGAGTCCCAGAACTAGTGTCAGCCTGATGGCAGTTTGGTCACGGCCCCAAGGGGCTCTAGGGCTGGTGTTCGCCCCCTGGTGGGGGGTGGAAATTCCTGACATTGCTGGCTTCAGGATCCAATGTTTTCCAAGCTGATAATGACCTATTAGTGGGCTGGACCAGGGCCCAGTGTGTCCTGTGTTGGGTGCCCACCCAATGATGGATGAGGCCAGATCCTGTGGTTAGTGCCATCCTATTGGTGGGCAGAACCAGGTCCTGTGGCCTCTTACTATGGTGCCCTTGGTGTCCAAGAACTGGTGTTGGCCTGTTGGTGGGCAGAACAAGGATTCATGGAATACCAGGGCTAGTGCCAGCCCACTAGTGGGAGGAGCTGGGTCCTGGTATCTCTGACTGCAGGGCCCTATGGGTCTTAATGTTGGCATCAGCCATTGGTGAGAGGAGCTGAGACCCAGAGGGTCCTGATGCTGGTGCCTTCACACTGGTTGGTGAGGCTGGGTTCTGGGGTCTTTTGCTGTGAACCCAGGGTCTTGGAGCTAGGTCAGACTGTTGGTGAGTGTGACCAGGTGCTGACACTGACTGCAGGTCCCCAGGGGTCCCAGGGCTAGTGACAGCCCATTTGTGCTTGGAGACAAGTCCGGGGGCCTCTGGTGTGTGAGACCAGGTCCCTGGGCAGCTGGGAGTTCAAGGTGGCTAATGGTAACCAGCTTGTTATTGGGTGGAATTGTATCCCCACCTGGCTGGATGCTTGGTCTGGGCTGTCCAGGCCTAAAAATAAGCTAGGTCCAACTCTAATAAACTAGAGAGAGAATTCCAAAATGGAATTTGTCAGCACCAGTGTCCTCATTATACAAGGAGCTCGCCAAAATGTCTGTTGCCATTATCTATGTCCCCAGGGTGAGTCCCAGTTTCCTCTTGCCTCTCCAAGAGGCTATTTAAGATCACCAAGTGGGTCTGATGTAGGCTTCTTTCAAATTATTGCTTCTGCCCTGGGTCTTGGAGCATGTGTGTGCCCTTTAAGAAATGGAATCTCTGTTTCCTACAACCCTCTGGCTTTCCTGAAGGTAAGCCCCTGTGCCTTCAAAGCCAAACATTCTGGTAACACTTCTTCCCAGTACATGACCCCCAGGCTGGGGAGCCCAATGTGAGACTTGGACCTCTTGCTCCTTGGGGAGAACCTCTGCAATTGTGATTAGCCTCCCACTTTGGCGTTGCCTAGCTGTGGGCATGGGTCTTGACTATACTGTGTCTCTGCCCCTCCTACCTGTCTCATTCTGGTTCCTTCCTTATGTCTTCAGTTGTACAGATATTTCCTTCTAGTCTTCAGGTTGTTCTCACTGATAGTTGCTCTGTAAATAGTTGTAATTTTGGTGTGCCTGTGGGATGAGGTGAGCTCAGGGTCTTCTTACTCCACCATCTTGACCACTCTCCCATTTTGTTATTATTGAAATCAAATTTAACTTATATTGATCTCTCCCTACCCCCATCACAATGTAGCGCACCATCCTGTTTCAGTTTCTTTATGGCACTTTTCAATGTCTGGATCTATCTTTGCCATTGATTTGTTTACCATCTCCCCTCTATAGACTACTTGCTACTGAGATGGGAACTTGTTTTTCTTCCTCATCTTGTATCTGCTGTACCTAGTACATAGTCAGCTAAATGATTATGGAATAAATGAATGTCTTTTTGTCTTTTATTTTTAGAGTGACACTGACCTAAGAAATATGTACAGACCTACAGATCAGTATGATCTGATCTTTATGTTGTGTAGACCCTTTTTGTACCACTTTGTTGCTGGTAGAGTGTTTTATAATGTAAATTATTGTTGTCTACTGTTTAATCATTACTATTATTGTTAAAGAATGTTTGAATGTATCTACAACACTCTCTTATCCTCTTTCTACTAATGGCAAACTTCAGAGACAGCACATTAATAGTGTCATCTCCTCCCAGACGCCTCCTCTGATTCCCTTTAAGTAGGTAGACATAGATTTCTATCTTCAGTGTCCTTTTTATATGATTCCATTTTGGCACTAAGTGTATAGGATTGTCATATGTTGCTTTTTTTTTTTTCCTTTTTTGCCACATATTGGGTCTTTTTTCTGCATTCTTAATATTGAACATATGGCAAGAAATCAATTAATATTAATGGAATAATTGACTAAATTACTGAAGTAGGAACAATATTTTTATAAGTATATTAAGTTACTTTTCTTTGACTTTTTCTGTTTGTACCATCTCCATTGTTATGCCAGAAGCCTAAGAAAAATGAGGATTATCACAGCAGGAATCTGAAGGGAGAAAAAAAGTAGGTTTCAATTTTTGAAAGATAGAATAGGATTAGTTTTATACACAGGATATGCTGTAATAGAAAGCAGTTGCTATAATGAAAGGGAGCTAGATTAGACTCCCAGACCAGGAGACATAGAAAGGAGAAAAAGAAACAGCAAAGAATTGTGATAAATTACAAACCCTCATGGGATTATCCTAAGAGTACTTAAATAAGTGTGGGAAAATCAGGTACAGAATCCCACTTCTCTGGGTGTAGCTTGGAGTAACTTCAAGACTCCAGATGAAGTGCTATATGCAGTTTGTTGCCTCATCGCATGGCATGTCTGGAGGGAAGGGGCCTACATAGATCACCCGAGATCATACTCTGGTCCCCCACAGTTTTTGAGTGGCCAGAAATGGATCCATGTGTTCCAGTGCAGAGACACAAAGGTGATGAGAAGGCAGTGGGAGTTGGGCCAAAACGCTACTGTGACAAGAGGCAAATGACTGAGAACCATGAGCTTCAGTAGCTGGTATACAAGTAATACCTGCAAAGTCCAGAGGGTAACAGTGGAATCCAGGCAGACTTGAAAAGAGGAACAAGAACAGACCTGTCTCTTCTATGAGGGTAGATGCATAAGGGCTCCTGCACGCAACTCCAAGGCTCCCTGTCCCAGCCACCTAAGCTCATGTAAGTCTCTCTTCCAGCCACACTAAAATGCAGATTCTTTACTGGTAAGAAACAGGAGAGGGAAAAGAAATCTGGAAGGTTGAACATTTACCTGAAAGATATTGGAGTTACTTTAAAAGACTAAATCATAAGAGGGACTTATTTCAATCACTTGGCAAATTTAAGTTTTCCTTCTTAATCCAATAGAGTCAAGTCTCTTGGAGTAGAATTCGTTCAACTATTACATATAAAATATTTTTAAAAATCAAGGGGGCAGCAGTGTGCAACCTACCTTATGAAAAAAGGAACCAGAAAGGAAGGCCTCTGAGTTTTATTCCCAAATCAAGAAGAATAAGCTGTGTAACCATGGTCAAGGGAGTATTTAGTATCTCCAGGTATTAAATTTCTCTTTGTTATCAATAAAATGAGCAATAATGAGTAGGAAGGATAAGGGAATCTGTAAGAAACAAACCAGTTCTAACACCTTAAGATTCATGTGAACACTCAAGTTAATGAAATACCATCTTCATGAAGACCATTTGTGAGAGAGGTGGTTGCTTGTTTTTATGGCAGAATGATACTCTTTGTGATTCACAAATATGTTAAAACTCAGATCTCAACTATATTAGTATGCTACCTAATGAATCTAAATGTATGGTTACCTAACTTAAGAGGTTTATTTACCATCCTCCATCCATTAAAAAAATTCAGCAGCATTTGATCTCAATAATAACCTCTAGTCCAACACTATGGAAAATATATCTTAGAATGTGTTCTGGGTCAAACAACATGGAATTCTGTTTAAATTATATGGTTATCTTCTTATGCTACACAAGTGACATAAGTGAATTATTTTAATATATTTTCTAGGAAGATATAATGAACAGCATTTGGGGTCAAAAATGTGATTTTACCTCATGTTAATGAAAAAACTTCCTCTTAATAATGAAAATATTTGTTATTGCCCACAATAATATGTAAACAAGTTTAAAAAGGAAGAAGCAAGAAGGGCAAGATAGAAAGAGAGCCTGAGAGAAAGAGGAGAGAAAGAGAGAGGGAGAGAGAATAAGAATATGAACTCATTCTAGAAGGAGTCTTTGACACACATGGGACATATTGGAATGGAAATCCACAAACACATATTAAATGGAAACGCAGAGGAAAAATGGAAAAAATTCTACAGGGAAGATGAAATGAGAATGCACACCTTCCACAAGCATGCCACTAACCATCTGCTTTTCTTTAGAATACGTCAACATCTCTTTAGCCCTTTTCTCTCTCAAAATGAAAGAATACCAGCACTGGAAAATAGAAAAGATAATGGTGTCTGAGGAGAGAGTGCACCCAGTCATTTGTTGTTAAAGAAGTCATTTGAAAAGTAATTATATGAGAAGGCAAATGGATGAAAAAGCTGTGAGATTATTGATTAAATTTGATTTAAATTTAATGTACAGTATCAAGGAGATAGGGTTTCAGTTTTAAAATGTGTTATGTTGTAACATCAAGCTAGTATAGAGGAGTAAAACAACAGTGTGGGGGGGGTGAAGAGAGAGAGAGATGGGGAGAAGGCATAGATGGTGTGGGAAAGCAAAGCTCTTGTAGCTGAACTCTAACCAAAGGTAAAATTAGTTGCCCTAAGTTTTACTACTGGCTAATTCCTACAAAAATAAATAGTAACAGCTCTCTCCAAAAAACACAAGCTCTCTCCAAATAAAATATTTCTCAGCATCTCTACTTAGCATTTATCTTATATGTTTTTTTGAGGAATTCAATATATAATTAGCAATGCTTGGAAACTTACATAATTCTCACAAGATCAGACTTTTTTTTTCAGTGCTGTTTAAGCCAGGCTCTTCTTTTTTCTGTTAAAATACTATATTTTTATGTACTTGTCACAAAAATAATCCACATGTCCTTATCTACTGGGGATATCATAAAAAATTATATACTGGATGGTTTAAACAGCAGAAATTTTCTTTCTCACAGTTCTGGCTGGAAAGTCCAAGATCAAGTTTCCTGCAGTGTTCAGTTTCTTGTGAGAGCTCTTTTCCTGGCTTGCAGAAAACCACCTTCTCACTATGAATTCACATGGCAGAAAGAAAGAAAGAAAGCTCCCTGGTGTCTCTTTTTATTGGGACACTAGTCCTATCAGGTCAGGGTCCCCATCTTATGACCTCATTTAACCTTAACTAGTTCCTTCAAGACCCCATCTCCAAATACGGTAACATTGGAATTTAGGGCTATAACATAGGAATTTGAGGATGACACAAATATTTAGTTCATAACACAAAGTTTCTTAAAGAAAATTTACAAAGTAACAATAAGCAAAGAGACAAAAAAGTTTACCTATAATCCCAGTACCCAGTTACATCCACCATCAACAGTATATTTACTTTTGGGTTTCTTTTTAACCTATACACATAAAAAATATTTTTATAGTATGATATTAAAGGTAATATTTTCCAAATGCTTCCTTCATCTAACAACATTAAGAAATTCTAACAAGGGAAATAGTAGAGAAATGGCCTAATGTCAAGAGGCCAGTAGACTGAAACCAGTAGCCATTATACAGATCTGAACCCATCATGAACACTCCAGGATGAAATTATGAGGTTTGTTAGAAAACACATGGATAATTGAAACTGCCTTTCCTGATAACTTTGTAAATCTGCTCAAGGGCAAATTGCCCTCCTTGATGGCTTTCAGCTACTCATTTTACTCAAGGGTGTAAGGCTTTGTCCCATAGGCCATCTGTGATTCTAATTTTGATAAGTGAAAAAGAAATTTAATGGATAGCTATATTATTCAATGTTTGTCCAGAGAAGCAGAACCAGTAGGAGATCTATGTATCTATCCATCCATCCATCTATCTATCTATCATTTGTCTATGTAGAGCTTTATTACAAGAATTTTCTTATGTAATTGTTGGGCTGCACAAGCAATCCTGAAGTCCATAGCCACACAGGATGAAAAGATCACATGATGTTTAGAATGCCATTATCATGAATAGGAACCCTACAAGGATGGACTGAAGCCAGCATCCATTCCTGCTGCTTTTGACCTTGAGGATGAGAGTATCCTGCAAAAACCAGAGCTCTCTCATCATGAATCTGAGCACACACACCTGGCCCAGGAGTCAGAAAAATTTAAGAAAGTGCCAGGAGGAAGGGAGAACAATTGCAGCCTCAGCTGCTGTTTCATACCAACAAGGTAAGTCATGAGATTAGTAACATAAAGTGATTATGGGGGTGCCAGAATGCAGAAAAATTCTACAGTTTTCTTTCCCCTCTGTATTATGGAGTCCCTTAATCTCCTGTAAGGGCTTTAGTCCCTCTTTAAAAGGATTTCAGTTCATTATGTCAAGTCCACCCAAGATATTCTCCCTTTTGATTAATTCAAAATTAACTGATTAGGAAATTTATATCTGCAAAATCCTTTCACAGCCGCACCTAGATTAGTCTTTGATTGAATAACTAGGAAAAGGTCTGATATGCTCACACTTTATACAAAATTGACTCACAATGGGTCATACATAGAGACTAGACTGTTGGTTGCCAAGGGGTAGGGGGCTAGGGGAAGTATGGAGTGGGAGGTTGGGGTTAGCAGATGTAAGCTTTTATATATAGGATGGATAAACCACAAGGTCTTACTGTGTAGCACAGAGCACTATATTCAATAACCTCTGATAAACCATAAGGGAAAAGAATATATTAAAAATGTATATATATGCATAAATGAATCACTTTGCTGTACAGCAGTAATTAATACAACATTGTAAGTCAACTATGCCTCAATTAAAAAAATGTAAGTGGGTCATAGATCTAAAAGTGAAATGGAAAGCTGTAAAACTTTTAGAAGAATACATAGGATAAAACCTTTGTGGCATAGCTTTAAGGAAACAGTTTTTCCATGACACTAAAACAAACAAACAAACAAAAATCCATACAACACAAAATTGATAAATTGGACTTCATCAAAATGTAAAAGTCTTGTGCTTCAAAAGACCCTATTATGAGGGTGAAAATAAGCTACAGACTGGAATAAAATATTTACAAATCATATACCTGACAAAAAACTTGTATCTATAATATATAAATAAAAATAATACAATACCCAAAAATACAAAAATAACTTAATTCAAAAATTGGCAAAAAACCCTGAACAGACACTTTACCAAGGAAGATATGACAAACACGTAAAAGGATATTCAACTTCATTAGTCATGCAAATTGAAACCATGATGAGATACCACAACATATCTACTAGAATGGTTAAATTAAAAAAGAAATATTGACAACACCAAGTGCTAGCAAGAAAACAGAGCAACTAGAGCTCTCATACAATGCTGGTGGGAAAGGAAAATGCTATTGTACAACCACTCTAGAAAATAGCTTGTCCGTTTCTTACAAAGTAAAGCATACTCTTTCTTTTTCTTTTTTCTTTTTTTGCAGTGCATGGGCCTCTCACTCTTGTGGCCTCTCCCGTTGTGGAGCACAGGCTCCGGATGTGCAGGCTCAGTAGCCATGGCTCACGGGCCCAGCTGCTCTGCAGTATGTGGGATCTTCCCAGACTGGGGCATGAACCCGTGTCCGCTGCATCGACAGGCGGACTCTCAATCACTGTGCCACCAGGGAAGCCCCAGTAAAGCATACTCTTAACATTATGACCCACCAATCTCACTCTTGGGTATTTACCCTAGAGTAATGGAAATTAACTGCATTAGTTTCCTAGGACTGATATGACAAAATACAATGTACTGGATGGCTTTAACAACAGAAATTTATTTTCTTGCAACTCCGGTGGCTAGAAGTCTGAGATCAGGTGCTGGTAGGGTTGGTTTCTTCTGAAGCCTCTCTCCTTGACTTATAGGTGGCCATCTTCTCCCTGGGTCTTCACATGGTTTTCTCTTTATACTTTGTGTCCAAATTGTCTCTTAAAAGGACACCAGCCATATTGGGTTAGGACCCAACCTAATGATCTCATTTTAACTCTTTAAAGACCCTATCTCCAAATACAGTCATATTCTGAGATACTGGGAGTTAGGACTTCAGCATATGAATTTGGAGGGGACATAATTCAGCCCATAACACTTCACTTTCTCTCCCCCCATAACTCATGTTCTTTTCACATGCAAAATGCATTCACCTCATCCCTATAGCCACAAAAGACAACCCATTCCAGCCTCAATCCTAAGTCAAAAATGTCATTTAAATCAATTGTGAGTGAGACTTTGAGATATAATTCATCCTGAGGCAAAATACCTTCCCAGCTTTAAACCTGTGAATCCAGACAACAAGTTATCTGCTTTTAACGTACAGTGACAAGACAAACATAGCATAGACATTCCCATTCCAAAAAGGAGAAATCTTAAAAGAAAGGGAGCATAGGTCTCAAACAAGTCTTAAACCTAGCAGGGTAAATCCTATTAGATTTTAAGGCTTGATAATAATTCTTTTGGCCCAATGCTCTGTCCTTCAGTCCAACTGATGTGGCCCTGACTTTTGGGAGCACAAGAGTGGCAGCCTTGCTCCCTCATCCCTAGGTAGAAGTAACCTAGTCTGATGACACTGGGGAGATAACCCCACCTTTTGAAACCTAGGAGGCGGTCCTGCCCTCAGAAGCTGAGGAGAAACCTCACCCCCTGACCTGTACTCTATGTGCCCATAGTGGCAGTGAATACCCTGCTGACCTCTAAACCACCTTCATGGTCATTTTTCCCTTTTCTTTGTAATAACATATGTTCATACCCAAATAGCTCTATTGGTCTGTCCTGTAGAAACCCATAAATCCAGCATCCTTCCTTTATTTCATTCTGTCCCATTCTCTTCAGTCTAAACTGGCAGCATTTCTGCTGGTATAAAACTCTCGAAATCCTTGTTGGTCTCTAATTCAAGTTACAGGAATCCAAGCCATCAAAAAAGAAGGTCCTCTACAGATCTTTCCTGGATAACCACATCTCTACTCCTTGCTTCGGCTAGGATGATTGATTGGATACATGAGTCACGCCTGCAATCTCTTTAAGAGTTGCTATCACACTCTTGATGTTCTTCCTAGAACATGCTTTCTTATATTTCACAATATAGATAGGCTAAGAATTTTCAAAATCTTCAAGTTCTGGTTCCTTTTTACTTAACAATATCTTCTTCAATTTATCTCTCTTCTCTTATATTTTACTATAAGCAGCAAGAAGAAACCAGAGCATACCTTCAACACTTTGCTTAGAAATCTCTTCAACTAAATATCTAAGTTCATGATTTACAAGTTCTACTTTCCGCAAAACACAAGAACACAATTCTACCAAGTTCTTTGCCACTTTATAACAGAGATAGCCTTTCCTCCAGTTTCTGATAACACAAACACCTGTACATAAATGCTTATAGCAAATCTATTTATAATTACCTCAACAGGACAAAATCCAAATGTTCTTCAACAGGTGAATGGATAAACAAACATCCATACCATGGAATGCTACTCAGCAATAAAAAGGAATGGACTATTGACACACAACTCCAATGGATCTCAAAGGTATTATGCTGAGTTAGACAAGGCAATTTAAAGGGTTTTATATTGTTTGTTTCTGTTTATATGACATTCTCAAAAAGACATAACTATAGTGGTTTCCAGGGGTTGGGTGGGATGACCATAAAGAGACACCATGAGAAAAATTTTTGGAGTGGTGGAACTGTTCCGCATCCTGATTGTGGTGGTGGTTACATGAATTTATCCATATGTTGCAATGCATTGAATTATGCAATTTTACTGGATGGTAATTTTTAAAATAAAATAAGACTTTCAAAATTTTCAAAAGAAATTAATCTATCTTGGCCTAAAATTCTAACTCTACCCTAAAGAAACTATAATTTACTTGACAAAATTCCCTAAACTCTTACCATATGAAATTATTACAGAGAAAAAAACCATGAGATACAAACTCACTCAACCTCTGACAGATTCTGCCTTATTCAATTCTGACTTTTCAAGGTTCTAACAAAATTAATATCAAAGACATGATTCCAAGAAGTGTAAACTGCACTTACATGTATACCCAGACATACACCTGCGTGACACCAAACAAAGAGGGAGGATAAATTGAAAATGAAATAAAAGTCTGCCTTAAAGGGACCATTTCAGGTGTTTCTAATCACAAATCCTGCTCTTAAAATACAGGTGATAAAACCATGGATTCTTGTTTCAGATGTAAACACTGCTCAGGATCTACCATCTGCATGTCTATTCCCTCTGGAGGTCAAACTCTAAGGCTCACTAAAAGAAGAAAAAATAGCTGCCACTATAGTGAATTGTAGACAGTTTAACCCAGTGACTTTTACATCAAAATGCATGCTTAGGACAAAGGACATTTATTTAGAACATTTAATTTGTCTTTTCTTACTGTCTGCCACTTACCCTTATGTTGAATCAGTGTTATGATTCCCCTTCCCCAGTTTTTTCTACTTTTTTCTTGGTTGTCTTTATTCCAATAAAGACTCTGAACTCCCTAATTCACCTTTCCCATTCAGAGTGACTGCCAACTTTTCCAGCTGCTGGATTTGTCACCCCGCCTCAGATCTTTCTAGTAAGGATTTTATAGCCATACCCCAAAGTCAAAATAACACTACATTTCACCCAAGAACTAAAGGGTGAATCATCACTTTCCCTTATATATTCAGTACAGGAATATTATTAGCCCTGACACATCTTAATTGGACCTTAGTCCTCTAAATTAACTGCTGGTACTCATATTTTCCAGAGCCTATATAGAAACTCAAGAAACATCAGGGTTAAGAATGATTATAGTCCAGTTATTTTATCAAGAAGCTATTTAGAAATCAATACAGGATATATTTAGTTTCATCTAAGGTGTTTGTCTTCCACAATGAGACTAATTAAATCCAGAGAGCAATAGGCACTGACCTATTATCATAAACAATACATTTATGTTCCTTTAATGTGTACCACCAGGAATATTCTTTTTGTAATTAGATGACTCTCTCATGCTTAGCATACACAATTGAATTACCATTAGCACTCACCCACCACCTACCCCTGTTACTCATATTTCTCTAAGAGCCCAAATATATGAATTCAATAGGTGAGATCTGAGACTTTGAATTTCCCCAGGTTATAAAAGAATTTATATTATGGATACAAATTCGTGTACAAAAATGCATGTGCTGAAGTGTTTCCCTAATTACCACCTAGATAACAAATGAAATGGCTCAAATTTTGAAATCCAGACAAGCATAAACTTATTGATAAAAGAAAACCTATATAATAGATTTGTACTTGACTATTTATTGGCCAGTCAATGCCAAGTCTTCAAAATTAATAATATATGTTATTTTGCCCATGTGAACATTAAAGGAAAGAAATTCAAACTAAAACTAAAAGAAAGTGCCACCTAGTTTTCCAAGATTGGTCAAACTAAACCATGGAAACTGATCTTTTGTTAGGCTTAGCCCAATTAAAACACTGGATATGAAGTGGGTTCCAACATTTTTATTGTTGTTGTCCCTATACTTCTTGCTTCCCTACTTCCTGATACCTTGGTACTAAAGCATTAGTAAGTAGTGTTATCCCAACACAACATCCCCCTGATAATGGTGCATTGAAAAAGACTGAAGTTCTCACAGTCAACTCTGTATCCCTGGGAGAAGAGATTTACTAAAAGGGGAGACCGAGAAATCATAACACTAGGAGTGATATAGACCTGGCTGAACTAAATAAGGTGTTAGTATCAATGGACGGATACCTGCAGCCAACAGATTAAAAATACATCATTTATGCCCCATATATGAATCATAGGGTTTCTTAGAAAAGTCAAAAATAATTGAAATTGCCTTTCCTGATAACTCTTTCCCTTTGCTCAAGGACAAACATCCCTCTTTGATGGCTTTCAGTCTTTCAGCTTACCCAAGGGGAGAAAAAGATTCCGTTCCAGAGACATAGGCAAATTTACCTTTTTAAATCTCTCCTATTTTAGTCCATGAAAAATCTATATATCTTGTTTCTCACTCACATATGAGTAAACCTCATGGCACTCTGACTAAATATACTATGTTCAGATTATCATGGTGTGGATATATGTATATATATATATATATATATATATATATATTCCACTGTACATATATAACAAATTTTATTCAACCATGCATAATGTAAAATTAGGTTACTTTCACAATTATAAAACAATATTGTAGGATATATTTTTACAATTTATATTTTCCATGATTATTTCCTTTGAGGAATCTTTAGAAGTATATATACTTAATAAATGAATATTTAAAATGTTGAGGATTCAAAAGAAATTACCAATTTGTTTTCCAGAAAGATTCTACCAAATTTAATTTTCTGCCAACAATATTTGAGACATTATTTCACTTCATTCTTGCTAGAGACAGGCATTATTGCTCATTTTAATCTTTCCACATGAAAAAAGAACACAGCTAAATCTTTTTACTTTAATTTGTATTTTATTAATTATTCTTTAGCTTTAAATTTCTTATATAGGTTTTGTATGCCATTGGTGTTCTGATTTCTCATCAGCTAACTTGCCTGTTCATGTACTTTGAATATTTTCTTTTTTATTATTGATTATAATAGCTTTGAATATATGAGGGATGTTATATATATATTAATTCAATGCAATAAAATTTTATAAATTTTATAAATCTATATTTACATGTATAATCTCTGTAAAAATAACAATGGGGATTTCCATGGAAATTGATGAGCTGATTATAAAATCAATTTGGAAGAAGAAATATATGAGAAGAGTTAAAACATTTTTGAAAAAAGAGTGCACTTCCCTTATAGAATATATATTATATAGCAGCATTTCAAACCAGAACAACTGACTGTCCATAAGGGAAAAAGAAAAAGGTGTTCTACTTCACACAATACAATAACAACAACAGCAAAGTCATTTCAATGTGGTCTTAAAACCTAAAACTACAGAAACTAACACACCATTGTAAAGCAATTATACCCCAATAAAGATGTTTAAAAAAAAAAAAAAAACCTAAAACTAAAATCAAAACTATAAACATGATCAGAGAAAATATAAACTTTTGTATAAACCTTTACTTTAGAATAATTTTAAATCTACAAAAAAGTTAAAAGCATAATACAGAAGAATCCCATAAACTGTAAACCTCTCACCAATTTCCCCTATTGTTAACCTCTTATGTTACCATGGTACATTTGTCAAAACTGATGATCAAAACATTGGTTCATTACTATTAATTACCAGACTTCATTCAGTTTTTACCAGTTTTCCCAGTATTGCCTTTTTTTAAAATTTATTTTATTGAAGTATAGTTGATTTACAATGTTGTGTTAATTTCTGCTATACAGCAAAGTGATTCAGTTATACATTTGTAAATTTTTTCACATTCTTTTCCATTATGCTTTATCACAGAATATTGAATATAGTTCCCTGTGCTATATAGTAGGACCTTGCTGCTTATCCATTCTATATATAATAGTTTGCATGTGCTAATCCTAAACTCCCCATCCACCCCTTCCCCCTACCCCTACCCCTTGGCAACTGCAAGTCTGTTCTCTATGTCTGTGAGTCTGTTGCCTTTTCTTTTTTCATGTGATGACAAATCTTATGACATTAGAAAAACTTCTCTAAGGAAGGCTTGAAACTCAAACACCATAAAAGAAAAAATTGATAGGTTTGGCTGCAAAAAAACTAAAATATTTCTGTATGAAAACCCTGTATGCATAATGAAAAACCAATGAAAATGTCAATATATACATATTAATTTTTTTCATTTATTCCAAAAATTTTACTGGAAGCTTACTCAGCCCTGAAGACAGAGCTGGAAATGAAATATATAAAATATTGTGTATCCCTTCTCATGAAAGGGAGATAATATCCAAATTCCTTCATCTCCCTCTTTAGTATAATAACAATCAAGATTGTAGAACTTAATTCATAAATTTCTTTTCTAATCTAGAGGGAATCTACCTGTACTCTGATAGGCTTAGGAGGAGTCAGGAAGAGGGAAGCTATTACAGAGGGAAAATGAAAGGAAATGTGCCCCTTCCAGGGAGGAGTTGTTTTGAGAGATGGGTATTAGGGTATGTCAACAGTTAAAATGGTCAGATGAGTGGCCTGCTTTGCCATTTCTGGGCTTTAACTCAGAGAGGGGTAGGTATATTGTGTAACTTATTATTAAATAAAGTCTAAAGGGGAGTTGTTGCCCCACACCAGTTTAGAAACTGTAGTGGTGCAGTATTATTCAGAAGGAGGCTTAGCCATCTCACTCCCAAGTCCCAGCTGGTATGGACACTAGTAATTACTAGGCTTGCCATGGAGGCCAATCCTACTATAGCAAGATGAAGTAGCTCTGCCACAGAAGCTGGTGTGAAATCCACTCAGTAGACTGATGGAGGGTGCAGCATTCACTCAGGGGCCTGCAGCAAATGGAATCTGAAGTAGGGCTGAATTAGTCAGGGACTTCATGGGGCCCCCAACCAAGCCAAGAGAGAAAAATCTTGAGTTACACTATAGCTGAAGACTCTAGCCAGTCTTAAATATCAGCAGAACAAGCAGCTGTGAGAACTGCTTAGAACACCCACCTCTGACTCTGCCAGTCTCCAAAGTTCAGTTTTGCAGCCCCTTTTGTGCATACCCTTAAACCAGAAATTCCACTACTAGACTACCTATTCTACAGCAATTCTTACATATGTGTGTAAAACATTTCACTGTAGAATAATTTGCAATAGCAAAATATTAGGGGAAAATACAATGCACAAATAGAGGAAAATAGAGTTAAATACATCATGGAACCACCATGATACAGAGCATTATTTGAAAGTTACAAATAATGTATAACTCTTTATATATTGGCATGGAAGACGGCCAAAAAAATATTGTTTATTGGGAAAAAATCAATTTGCATAAAAATATGTGTAAGATGATCCAATTATTATTTTAAAATTATATGTTTAGATTGTACCTTATATCAACATGAATAGCTTTGTGCATTGCTTTATGAACACTTTTTTTTCTCTCACATGACCTACATAAGCCATAAAACTAATAAAACCTATCTATTGTAACAAAAAGACCCCATAGCAAATGGCTTAAGAAAGAAGTTTATTTCTCACACACAGAACAGACCAAATGTGAATGGTCCAGATAAGAACGGCCTTGCTCCTCATTTAATGAGGAACCCAAGTTCCTTTCAAGGCATTGTCCCTCATAAGTTTCGACATTGCTGCCATCTTCATGGTTAAAGCTGGATCACTTCCATGTTCAAAACGGCATGCCTGGTGTTTTAAGTTTCAGACCTGGAAGTGGAATCTGTCTCTTCTGCTCTCATTCTTTTACAAAATGATAGTCATACAAACACATATATCCAGAAGAGTTAAGTATAGTCTAACAAACAATGTAGTCCACCATAGGCCCAGCTTCCATTTCTGTGGCAGGAGGGCTGAATTGATTTTTGTGAACAATGAACAATCCTCACCATACTACCTCACCTCTTAGCTTTTGTAGGAATAATCAGGGACAGTTTAAAGTTGTTATTTACTATTTCTTCCATTGTATTTCTATTTTTTCAATAATCCTAAAATAATAATAGCAATAACTACTTAGCTTTACCTCTGTGTTTTACAGGTTTTGTTTCTCACTGCTATTTATTTTTTTCCCCAATCTTTCTCATTAAGTTCTTCATTTCAATGCATTTCTCAGTTAGCTGCAAATATTTTATTGATTTATATTTCCAGGAGTTGCACATTAGTAATTCACTTTCTGATTTCTTCCCATATCTCAGAATGTTTCTCTATTGTTCTTGTACATAAGTAATCTTTGGTTGGATATATAATACTTGGGTCACTGTGATTTTTGCTGCAAAACTCTGGCAGTGCTCTGTCATTGTCTTCTGGAAGTGAATATTTTCAAACAAAAGTTTGATTGGTAGCTGCCAGAAATTTTTGCCTGAATACAGAAATTCCAGGAAGATTTTCTAAACAGGGATAATCTTAATTATTTTTTCCCAATTACATAACTGATGTGAAGATTCAAGTCTCTCTTGAGCCTCAGGAAATTTTGTAATTTTTTCTGTGATTACTGTTTCTTCAGTACCAGCTCTATTTCTCCCTCTGGAAGTCCCATTATATTTGATCTCCTGAATAAGTTCATCACGACTCTTTCTTAATTCATGGTAAACATCCTATATCACTGTGAACTTCCTCTGTGTCCTGGTGTTCACATTTACCTTTCTTCTATAGCATACAATTGCTGTATCTGTTCAATACTGATAAAATTCAAAAGCATAGAAAAGATCCATTTTTATATTATAAAGTATTTTTATATTATAAAGCAAGAGGATGCGTTTTTTATCATTTGTTAACTTAAAGTGTTCCCTTTTCATAGATGCAATGCCCTTTTAAGCCTTTTCAAAAACACAGAATAAAGTTTCTGCAGTTATCTCTAGTACCATGTAGTAAGCTTGCTTCATAGGCAGATTTTTACTCTGATTCTTTAAATTCCTTTCTGATGAAGGGATGAGACTTTTTTGTATGTCTGTTGATATTTCTCTACTTTTTCCATCCTTAAAGTGTGGGTGGTTAGATGGGAGGAAAGAACTGTCTATTGTCCAGAATTAGGACAGGAGACTTTTTAAAAAGATTGTCTGTTCTTTGTAAACTCTTTGTGGCCCATATAAGGGAAATAAGGCAGGTTTCAGATTTCCTGTGTCTATTTCAATAGATTAGAGTTGGATTGTTTGTTAGGACACAGAAGCTGGGGATGGGCAGAAGTTGCCTCAGGTCAGGAACTCTATAGCTGTGGTAAAGGGTTTCTTTTCAGTGTGCCCTTAAGTCTCAAAATGAACAAAGGTATTGTCTTCCCTTTTCTAATGGACATGATTTATTAGAAGCAAGACATGGGCAGGACCACCTGCTATACTTAGCTCGTTCTTTTTGGGGACCATCAGGAAAACACCAAAAGGTGCCAAATTTTCCCCTTGGCACCACCATGGAATGATTTTTCCACTTTTTGGAAAAGTATTTTAAAATTATTTTATGTAAAATATTTTTATGTTTTGTGTAAAAACCATCGTTCCTAGACCAGCTATGATAAAGTTCTTGCAAGACGACTGCATGGATGTACTGAGAAAGACTAAAGCACATATGCAAATCTCATGTATGCTGTGTCTTTCATTAGGAAACATACAGATGTTGATGACTTCCTTATGGATCAAGAGGGAAGCTAGCTTGTTGAAATCAAATGAGATCCAACTAGGCAGGTTTATTAGATCTTTATTTGAAAAGAGGTCTTTTGGTATTAAGCACTGAAAGGCTATAAATATATTTCAATATCAGCAAAATCTCTGCCCTCTGAGCCCAAGCAAAAGAGTTTAAGTTCAGAGCAATGCTTCCAACTTGCTGGAAGAGAAGCCCAGTCAAGCCCACTGAAATTCAGACATAAGGCCTAGACACTCTCATCACCCTTCTAGCACTATGGGAACATTCGGCTCTGAAGCAGAGAAACTTCAGCCAAGTAAAGACTCCCACCTTTAAGCTGAGGACTAAAAGGAGAGGAAAGGGTATAATATTGTGTAGGCATTGCATTTAGTAAGAGATACAGTGTATGTGAAAACCGTTAGACAGGTTCTGATTTTGAAACCCTGACATTCTACTCTCAATATTATAAAAGTATTACATATAAGTCTAGTCCTGAGAGAGAAACATTCCCAATGATGGCAGCTCCCTAAAGCTCATGTCTTCTGTATTAAATGTTAGCTGAGAATGCATGCAGATGACTACCACTATTTCGTGACACAACTCATCCTCACAGTTTGTGGAAGAACTAAGATTTGCTCTCCGCCCTAACTTGTCAAGGGTTTGCTCCTGCTAGCTCTTACACAGTGATTCACAGTTTGGTGAGAGCCCATTCTGGAACTTGGCGTAACTTGAATGTATATTACTGAAATTCCTCTGGCATGAGAAGGGCACTCTTCCTTGTTTTGCAATTCATACAGATTTTTCCATGTTTATATTCCTTTGTCCATGTCAGTGGAATTTGGGAAAAAAACAGGAATTAAAATCATAAGGCCAATTTGTCTTCTTGAAGCAGGCTTCAGACCATTTATTTTATTCTACTGTTTTATTTTACTTTTATATTTTTCCATTTTTCTTTTTAATTGAAATATGGTTGATTTAAAATAGTGTATTAGTTTCAGGTGTACAACATAATGATTCAATATTTTTATAGAATATATTTCATTTAAAGTTACTATAAAATATTGTATATATCCCCTGTGCTGTACAATATATCTTTGTAACTTATTTATTTTATACATAATATAAATCCCCTACCCCATCTTGCCCTTCTTTTTCCTGATAATCACTAATTTGTTCTCTATATCTGTGAGTCTGTTTCTGTTTTGTTATATTCATTCATTTTATTTTTTAGATTATACATATAAGTGACAACATGCATTATTTGTCTTTCTCTGACTTATTTTACTAAGCATAAAATTCTCAGGCCCACCCAGGTTGGT
>NW_020174653.1:3442155-3444894 GCF_003031525.2 Neophocaena asiaeorientalis asiaeorientalis
TTTTTTAAGATTCTCTATATAAGTGATATCATATGGTATTTGTCTTTCTCTGTCTGACTTACTTCACTCAGTATGACAATCTCTAGGTCCATTCGTGCTGCTACAAATGGCATTATTTCATTCTTTTTATGACTGAGTAATATTCCATTGTGTGTATATATATATATATATATATACACATACCACAACTTCTATATCCATTTATCTATTTATGGACACCTATGTTACTTGGCTATTTTAAATAATGCTACTATGAACATCAGGGTGCATGTATGTGTTAAAATTAATGTTTTCATTTTCTTTGGATATATACCTAGGAGTGTAATTGCTGGATCATACGGTAGTTCTATTTTTAGTTTTTTGAGGAAACTCCATACTGTTGGCTGCACCAAATTCATTCTCACCAAGAGAGTATGAGGTTTCCCTTTACTCCACATCCTCCCCAATATTATTCATTATTTGTGGACTTTTGGATGATAGCCATTCTGACAGGTATGGTTTTAATTTGCATTTCTCTGATGATTAGTGATATTCAGCATCTTTTCAAGTGCCTGTTGGCCATGTCTATGTCTTCTTTGGAAAAATGTCTATTCAGGATTTCTGCCCATTTTTTAAATTGGGTTGTTTGCTTTTTGATATTGAGTTGTATGAGCTGTTTATATATCTTAGATGTTAATCCCTTATTGGTCATATCATTTGTAAATATTTTCTCCATTTAATAGGTTGTGTTTTTGTTATGTCAGTGATTTGCTTTGCTGTGCAAAAGCTTTTTAATTTAATGAGGTCCCATTTCTTTATTTTTGCTTTTATTTCCTTTGCCTAAATAGACATAGCCAAAAAATATTGCTATGGTTTATGTCAAAGAGTGTTCTACTTATGTTTTATTCTAGGAGTTTTATGGTTTCCAGTCTTACATTTAGGTCTTTATTTCATTTTGAGTTTATTTTTGTATATGGTATGAGCAAATGTTCTAAAGTCATTCTTTTACATGTAACTGTCCAGTTTTCCCAGCACCACTTATTGACCTAAGTGCATGGGTTTATTTCTAAGCTCTGTTCTGTTCCTTTGATCTACATTTTTGTGTGTGTGTGTGCCAGTACCTCATTGCTTTGAATAATGATATTGCCAGCTGTGTTCTTTGTTCTCAGGATTACTCTGGTTATTTGTGGTCTTCTGTTGTTTCACATAAATTTTAAGATTTTTTTGTTCTAGTTCTGAGAAAATGTATGGGTATTTTGACACAGATTACATTAAATTTGTATTTTATTTTGGGTAGTATAGATATTTCAACAATATTAATTTTTCAATCCATGAGCATGAGATACTTTTCCATATATTAGTATAGTCTTCAATTTTTTTTCATCAATGTCTTATAGTGTTCAGAGTATAGGTCTTTCACATCATCGGCTAAATATATATCAAAGTATTATTTTGATGTGATGGTAAATAGGATGTTTTCTTGCTTTCTCTTTCTGATGGTTCATTATTAGTATATAAAAAGCAACAGATTTCTGTATATTAGTCTTGTATCTTGCAGATGTATTGAATTAATTGATTAGTTCGAATTGTTTTGGGGGGATCTCTTTACGGTTTTCTATATATAGTGTCATGTCATCTACAAATAGTGATAGGTTTACTTCTTTTCCAATTTGGATTCCTTTTATATATTCTTGTCTGATTGTTGTGGCTAAGGCTTGCAATACAATGTTAAATGGAAGTGGCAAGAGTGGGCATCCTTGTCTTGTTCCTGATTTTAGAGGAAAAGCTTTCAGTTTTTCACCATTGAGTATGATGTTAGCTGTGGGTTTGTCTTGAATGGCCCTTATTATGCTGAGATACGTTTCCTCTATATCCACTTTAATGAGAGTTTTTATCATGAATGGATGTTGAATTTTGTCAAGTGCTTTTTCTGAATCTACTGAGATGATTATGCAATTTTTATCCTTCCTTTTGTTACTATGGTGTAACACATTGATTGATTTGCAAATATTGTACCATCCTTACATCTCCAAGATAAATCCCACTTGCTCATGGTGAATGATCAAAGGATCATAAAAATTTATATCTTTTTGAATTCAGACTGCTAATATTTTGTTGAGGTTTTTGCATCTATGTTCTTCTGGGATATTGGACTGTAATTTTCATTTTATGAAGTGTTTTATTCTGGTTTTTGTATCAAAGTAATAATGGCCTCAAGGAATTAATTTGGAATTGCTCCCTTCTCTTCAACTTTTGGAATAATTTGAGAAGGATAGGCATTAATTCTTCTTTATATGTTTGGTAGAATTCCACTGTGAAGCCGTCCAGTCACAAACTTTTGTTTGGTGGGAGTTTTTAAATTACTAATTCAATTTCACTACTAGTGATTGGTCTGTTTAGATTGTCTATTTCTTCTTGACTCAGTCTTGGAAGACATATGTTCCTACAAATCTACTCATTTCTTCTAAGTTTTCCAATTTGTTGGCATATAACTGTTTGTAGACTTCTCTTATGATTTGTTGTATCTCTGTATTTGTTGTATCAGTTGTAATTTCTCCTCTTTTATTTCTTATTTTCTCTATTTGAGCTCTCTGTCTTTTCTTCTTGGTGAGCTTGACTAGAGGCTTATCAATTTTGTTTATCTTTTTAAAACACCAGCTCTTAGTTTTATTGATTTTTGATTGCTTTTTTTTGTCTGTATATTATATATATAGAGAGATATTTCCAGGAAATATAAATATATATTTCCAGGAGATACAT
>NW_020174653.1:3445409-3470848 GCF_003031525.2 Neophocaena asiaeorientalis asiaeorientalis
ATATCCTCTCTGATCTTATCTCCTTGCTTCTGCTAAGTTAGGGCTTTTTTGTTGTTTTTTCTTTTTTCTAATTCCTTTATATGATAGGTTACATTGTTTATTTGAGATTTTTCTTGTTTCTTGAGGTAGGCCTGTATCATTATTCCCTCTTAGAACTGTTATATTTGTGTCCCATAGATTTTGGAAAGTTATGTTTTTATTTTCATTTGACTTAAGTATTTTCTAATTTCCTCTTTGATTTTTTTCATTGACTCATTGGTTTACTGGTAGCATGCTGTTTAGTCCCTTTAATTTGTGTTTTTCCCAGTTTTCTCCAGTAATTGATTTCTAGTTTCATACTATTGTGGTTGGAAAAAATGCTTGATATAATTTCTGTTCTTTTAAATTTGCTAAGTCTTGTTTTGTGGCTAGAATGTGATCTATCCTAGAGAACATTCCATATGCACTTAAGAAAAATGTATATTATTCTCCTTTTGGATGGAATGTCCTGTAGATATCTATTAACATCTAACTGGTCTAATGTATCATTTAATACCACTGTTTCCTTATTGATTTTCTGTCTGGACAATATGTTCATTGATGTAAGTGGGGTTTTAATATCACCTACTACTATTGTATTATTGTCAACTTCTTTCTTTATGTATGTTAATGTTTACTTTGTATATTTAGGTGATACTGTGTTAGGTGCTTATCCGTTAATGAGTGTAATGTCCTTTTATTGTATTGATCCCTTTATTATTATATGATGCCCTTCTTTGTCTCTTGCTGTAGACCTTGTTTTAAAGTCTACTTTGTCTGACATGAGTATTACTGCTCCAGCTTTCTTTTCATTTCCATTTACATGAAATATATTTTTCTATTTCCTCACTTTCAGTCTGTGTATGTCTTTGGCTCTGAAGTGTGTCTCTTGTAGGCAGCATATAGGTAAGTCTTATCTTTTTTATTCAATCATCCATTCTATGTCTTTTGATTGGAGCATGTAATCCATTGACATTTAAAGTGATTATTGATTAGGATGTACTTATTGCCATTTTGTTGCTTGTTTTCTCATGGTTTTTGTAGCTTTTCTCTGTTCTTTTTGTTTCTTCCCTTGTGGCTTGATGATTTTCTTTAGTGATATGCTTGTATTTTTTTCTGTATAATTTTTGTGTATCTATTATAGGGTTGTGATTTGTCATTACCATGGGAATTATATATGTTGACCTATAACTATACCTGCTTGTTTTAAACTCACAGTCTTTAAGTTTACACACATTCTAAAAAATTGACTTTTTTTACTCCCCTCCCCCACTTTTTGTTTTTGATGCCATATTTTACATCTCCATGTTTATCCCTTAACTGTTTATTGTAGTTATAGTTGATTTTACAATTTTGTCTTTTTAATCTTTATAGTAACTTATTTAAGTGGTTGATCCATAACCTTAACTATATATTTGCCTTTACTAATGGGATTTTACCTTTTGTAAATTCTTGCTTTTTGTTTTAGTCTTTTCTATTTCACTTAGAGAAGACCCTTTAACACTTTTTGGGGGGTCAGTTCAGTATTGATGGACTCTTTTTAGTTTTTGCTTATCTGAGAAATTCTTTATCTTTCCTTCAATTCTGAATAATAATCTTGGTGGTTAGAGTATCCTAGGTTATAGATTTTTCCCTTTTATCACTTTAAATATATCAAATCACTTTATTCTTATCTAAAAAGTTCCTGCAGAAAAATCATCTGATAGGTTTATGGGGGTTATCTTCTATGTGACTCCTTATTTTTCTCTTGCTGCCTTTAGGATTTTCTCTTCATCTTTAACTTGTGCCACTTTAATTATGATAGTCTTGGTGTGGGTTTCTTAGCGTTCATCTTGTTTGGGACTCTCTGTGATTCCTGTACATGGATATATGTTTTCTTCTTCAGGTTCAGGAAGTTTTCAACCATAATTTTATCAAATACACTTTCAACAATTTTCTTTCTCTTTTTTCTCCTTCTGGGACCCCTATATTGTGAATGTTAGTTTGCTTGATGTCCCAGAAGTCCCTTAAACTATTCTCATTTTTAAAATTTGTTTTTCTTTTTGCTCTTCTGATTTGCTCTTCTTCTCTTTGTTTTCCATTATTCTACCTTCCAGATCATTTATGCATTCTTCTGTACCACCTAGTTTGCTGTTAATTCCTTCTAGTGAGTTTTTAATTTCATTTATTGTATTCTTCATCTCTGAGTGTTTCTTTTTTATATTTTCTCTTTCCTTGTTTAAATTATCATTGTTTTCATCTATTCTTTACCCAAGTTCAGCTAACATTCTTGTAATGCTAATGCTCTGAATTCTTTATTTTGTAATTTATTTATCTCTCATAAGTTTTGTTTTCAGGGTTTTTTTTTTCTTGTTCTTTCATTTGAAACAAATTTCTCTGTCTTCTCATTTTGTTTAACTTTCTCTGCCTCTATGAAACTACATGAAACATTACCTATCCCAGTTTTGAATGGGTATCCTTGTGTGGGAGCATTCCTATGCACTCTGTGGTCCCAGTGGCTTTGGTGGGGAAGCTGGATCTGACATGATCATGTTTGTTCTAATGGGGAGCAGTGCTGGAGGAAGAGGGCCAGAGTGGGCACCTGGTGTGAGTCCAAGGTGGACACTGGGATGGTCCCAACACACCAGTCAAAGCTTGAGATAGCTCCCAATCTGACACTTCTATGAGACCAGCAGTGGCCACCCTTGCCCCATTCAGATGTGCTGGGTCTGAGCCAGTTACATCCCCAGCAACTGTGCACTCTCCTTGACAATGGCAGCCTTTGTCCTAGTGGCAAAGTGCACCAGAGTTAGAGATGCTGGATCGGGTGCTTGACACACACCAGCACACACACTGGAATGGTCTCAGCATGCCAGCTAGAGCTTGAGACAGCTTCCAATCTGCCACCTCCATGAATGCCAGAAATGGCTGTCCTCCCCTTATTCAGATGCAGTGCTAGGTCTGAGCTGGCTCCATCCCCTCAAGTACACACTCTTTTAGACAATAGCTTCCTTCATCCTAGTAGGGAAATGCACTGGAGCTAGAGGGGCTGGATTGGCACTCAGCACAGGCCAGGTCATGAACTGTGGCAGTAGCTGGAAACCAGCCAGAACCCTGGGCAGTTTCAATCTGCTTCCTCTGTCTTGTTCCCAGGAGTAAGCAAGCACATGCCTACTCTTCAAGAGCAGAGCCTAAGTTTCTTACAACTGTCCTGTAAGTCCCACGGATTTTCAAACCAGCTAAGGGGATTCATCTCCCCAACATCAGACCCCAGTACTGGAATGCCCAATATGTGGTTCAAACTGCTCACTGCTCACTACCCAGGGAGAATCTCTGAGTCTCTGATATCCTCTCCTCTTCTGTGTCCTCTCTTAGGGGCTCAGGTCCCAACCAGATTGCTTCTTTCTCCTTCATACCTGACTCCATGGGTATCTCTCTTTACAGCCGTGTTTGTAGAAGAGTCTTTCTGCCAGTTTCCAGTTAGCTTTCAGTGAGAATTATTCCACACGTAGATGTATTTTGGATGTGGTTGTAAGGGAGGTGAGCTCAGTATCCTCTTACTCCACTATCTTGATTTTCTCCCTGACCATTTATTTTAGATTCTTGTCCTGACAGCCCATCTACAGGATGCTAAGTGCAGGTGTTTGGTACTCAGTGTTGTGGTAAAGCCGTTAGGCCTGATTTAAAGAAAAGACTATGAAGCTGAGATGAGGAATAAAATGCTGGTATTTCATAAGACTAGGAACTAGAAAGCCATTAGTTCTTGTCTTTGGCATTAAGTCAGGCCATAACTCAAGGCCAATGTCTCCATCTCTGCATCTCAGCTTCACTGCCTATAAAATAAACAGCACAATCCAGCCCATAATACCTTGTTCAGGGAAACAGCTGTGGACAAAGAAAGGAGTGGGTAGTCTATGAATTAACATAGACACTTAGGCCAGCAAAGGCAACACTAGCATGCTGAATAAGAGACAAAAATCAAGAGTGCACAGGAGGTTGTTTGCCACATGGCATAAAGATGGATTGCAAAAGAAGAGAAATTTTTTAAATGTTTGCTCATTTTCCAAGTTAGAAATGATTAATGATTGTGTCTGATGAACACAATGTATTTTTATTTGTGTATCATTTTTCTATCTTCCTTCCCTTTTTTTAGAAAGACCTTTAAAAACTTCCAACTGCACAGAAATGTATCAGTGTAATTGATCACATACTTTAAAACATAAATGAACATAAAACATAAATAAGGAGGAAGGATAATTCTGGAATTAGAAATCTGACTCCTTCTCTGGTTTGGAAGCAAAATACCAAACATATTTACAGAGACTAATTCTCAGTCCCTTTGGCATTAAGGTCTGGGTGAGTTATAAGAGGCTACAACAGGAAATTGAGCCCACATTTCTCCCTTGACGACATAGCATATTAGACTCTAATCACTCAGTGTTGCATTGTTATTTACTGTTTTCCTGCCATCCACATTCATGTATATTTATGTGAAGTCCAAAAATATCCAGCAGCAGTTCTTCAGATTATTATCTATGTCCTAATGAGAAATACTAATCAGGAAACATATACTCAAACACTATTGTGTAAGACCAACAGAATACAGAAAAATTCTGCTTAGATAAAATGCTCTTTGAAGTATCTTCCACTTTCTACAGCAATAAGAGGAGAAAATAAAGACCATTTTCTCCTTATTTCTGAAGTTTGAAAGTAACAAAGTGTGAAAAATGGGTCCTCTACAGGATCCTCTACAGAGAAGAGCAAAGATCAGTACGTCACTAGTTTAGATACATGTTTTCACCATATTTTCAATCATAGGGAGTATAGAGCTGCTCAGATCTTTGAATCCCAGGTTCAGAAAAATATCATAGAATCTAGAAGAATCATTCAACCATTCTAAGATTTTTTACCATTGCTGACAATACCATCGATAGCCTATGGATTTTCCTAAAAAAGAAAAAACATTTGAAAAGAGGAATTACAACGTTTTATATATTGCAAAACTTTAACTGACTGGATTTTTCAACCCTCAAAATAATTTTGTATCTCCATTTAATGTTTCCCTTTTTTTAATTGAGTAATTTTTTTCTCGGACAGACTGCTGTTTAGAAAATCTTTTTTATTTTTTATGCACAATCATCTCTTTAAAGTTTTCTCCACGTGTTGACAAATGGTCACATTTGGCTTTCTTTTTTCTAGCCACAGAAGTGGAAACATCTGTATCTGAGTATTAACGTCAGGACACCTACTGAAATCTCTAAGGCTCTCCTACTCCATGCACCCACTCAGCCACTGCTCTCCTGAGACTATAACGTAGAATTATTTTCTTTTTATCTGGATTTCAGTTAAAAGGGTTTTTTTTAAGTGTATATGTTATGTAAATTCAAATGATTACTCCTTGCACATCAAAATCTATAGCAGATCTTCCAATGGTCTTATTATTCAGAGTATATGGACATTTAGTTATCAATTCCGCTGAAGGCAAATGCTTTTAGAAGGTGGTACAGTGTTCTTTCAAGATGCTATTTAAATAACACTGATTTATATTTATCAAGAGTTAGGTTGATCACATCTTAAGAGGAAATAACTGCATGGTCAATCTAGGTGTTTGGGACTGACTGATTGCTCACCTCTTAACCAATACTGTTGGTCTACATGCAATTGCTCACTTATAGAATTGAAAATCTGACCTTGACTGTGTCACAATAAATATTGGCCATGGCAAGACAACAGAATCATAAGTGTATAGTAATTTACTGAGAACATCCTAAATTAAAATTGGAGAAAATTCAGTTTTATCCATACTGACAAGTCATTGTGTGACATTTGAAAAAAATTAGGAGAGTAGCTAAATCTCTCTATGGCTTGATATATAATCTTAAAAATAGTTTTTATAATTTTATTTCTCCCATTGGTCAGGACCTGAAATCATTAAGGTAAATTTGACCATTTTTAAGGTGATTTAGAAAACAATCTATCTAAAGAACATTTGTGAGAAAACAAGAATGTACCTCATTCCCCAAATAATTCCACTAGTTGTAAGTGTCTTTTAATACCTTACACTAGAACCCCAAAGGTTTTTAATTATTTTGAATAAGGAATCACTCTCTTTTATAATTCAACTAATTTTGGAAAATAAATATATTAAGGCCTCATTTTAAATAGCATGTCAAGTTCCCTTTCAATATGACACTTAGTCAAGAGAGGAATACTGAAGGAATAGAACATAGGCATGTTTCTGTGCGTAGGAACATAATGTATAGAAAAATTTTAAATATAAGGCTCCAGACAACAGGAAGAACCTGAACAACTGGGCTCTTCAGTTTCACGAAAAGAAAGCGAGAAACAGAATAGGTTAATGGGAAGGACATTGAGAAGAAGTATGTCCTATTTCATTGTTTTGACTTTGACTGATTTTCTGTGTAAGCCAAAGAGTTTTGTTTGGTCAGTTGGTTAGTGTTTGCTGGTTGGTTCTCTATATCCCAGATCTCTATACTAAGTATTTGGAGTGCCTGATCCAAAAGCTCAAGAATTTGAGTGGTTACAACTTAAAAAAAAAAAATTATCTCTGGTGTGATCTAAAAAGAGAAGAAAGCTAAATTCTCAAAGAGCACAGGTGTTCTTTAGCCCCAAGTCCATGTGCCTGGTATATCTAAGACTAGATGGTGATTTGGGAAATGTGAAGTAATTAGAAGTAAACCGGGGGAACAGTGTAATAGTATTTAAAATGAACAACACATATCAAGAGCATTCCAGGTTATGAAAATTAAAGACCCGATGAACATTATTTGTTATTTCATGCAAATGTCATTTATTGGAATGCATAGACAGGCAAAGGTATAGGTAAAACATTGGTGACATGCAGGCCTCCAATGACTGCTGCAAATAATTTATAAATAAATGCAGGTGTTTGAATTGTATTTTCAGATACCCCAGTATTGGATCCTTTAAAGCAATTAACAAAATCTACCCAATTCTATCAGTTCTTTACAGAGAAAAGAACTTTTTCTTTTTTGTGGCTGAAGACTGCCTGAAAATACAGTCTCCCACGTGCTGATAAAAATATATCTTTCATACTAGTATCATCTGCAAAGTAGTATCCAAAGAAACAAATAGCCTAAAGAAATGCTTCTGAAGAGGTTATTATTAAATTTGGTGATTTCTCTAAATAATAGGGGCTCCTTAAAAAATTTATTAAAGAATACTTGAAGGTTAAACAATTTATTTTTAATAGAGATTCTACCTTGTTACTTACACCTTTAAAAATGTATTTGTTGAGAAGATTGACTTAATGAAGATTTGTTATATCCAGCTGCTTTTGAAATTGCTAAGAAAGAATAATTGAATTATTGGTGTGGATAAAGTTGAGTAATAATGAGCCATAGCCATTTCTCACTTTTATGAATGCTTTAAGCTGCAACTAGCAGGAAAACCAACCCGCGGTAGTTTAAATAATTAAGAATTTCATTTTTTCAGGTAAGAAGGAGTTTGAAAGTAGATGATTACATGTTAGCTGCTCAAAAATACCACCAAGGACCCAAGTTCTTTCTGTCTTTCTGATATTTCATCCTTAGTATGTTGGCTTTTACACATGTTACTCTCTGATTACAAGATGTCTGCTTTAGCTTTGGAGATCACATTTGCAGTTAAAGCAGAAAGAACTGGGGATTGGGTAGCAACAGCTTCATCTATCCTCTATTGTTAGGGTCCTAGACTATTTAGGTTGCAATAGCAAAATAAAATATAGTAGGTGGCCTAAACAACAGTTATATTCTCACAGTTCTGGAGGCAGGGGAGTTCAAGATCAAGGGGCCAGGGAATTTGGTGTCTGGTGAAAAGTCTCTTCCTGGCTGTTTGCTGAAAGACTCACCTTCAGCTTCAGGTTCAGAAGATTCATCAGCAAAATAACCACTCCACACTTTAATAAGCAAGAAATAAGGAAATTTATTATATTAGTAGTAAGTCACAATATAAGGACAAGCAATATATATATGTAGAGAGAGAGAAACAGAGACAGAGACGGACGTAAATGTACATACATCACCAATTTGGGAGAACTTACATCACCAAGTTGGGAGAAAAAGCAATATATATATATATAGATAGAAATAAAAGCGTATACATCACCAGTTGGGGAAACACCTACATCCAGACCCAAGCAATGCTGGGAAGTCCCTGGAACAGCAATCTGGAGTCCCAGTTGGGAAGGTCCTTGGCAGTGCATCCACTCCACAGGTGCACTTCAGTGTGCAGTCCAAAGGAGTCCTTCTTTTAACGTCAAGCAGCAAGCTGATAACCATCAGTTTATGTGCAAATATGCAGCTCTGGCTATCATCATAATGCTTTGATACTTTAGTCGTGAGTTTCAGAATGTTTGTTGATCTCTAGGAGCTGGCCAGATTCCCAAGGTCCAGGAAACTTCATGGCTTACTCCCTTCTTTATCTGTTGGTTCTCAAGACCTACTTTCGCTGTTTCTGCTGATCTGCACATAGTCCAGCAGTTTGGGATGTAGCTTCTTTCAGGGTCCTTGTCAAAGGCTTATTGTTGTCTCTGAAGCCTGAACAAGACTATTAAGTTTCCCAACACTGGCTTATAGACAATCACTTTCTCGCTGTGTTCATATGGTCTTTCCTTGGGAAAAAAAGAGAGATGTCTGTCTCTTCCTCTTCTTATAACGGCACTGATCCTACCATGAAGGCCCCACCCTCATGACCTAATCTAAGCCTAATTATCTCCCAAAGACCCCACCTCCAAACACCATCACACTGGAAACTAGGGCTTCAACAGATGAGTTTGGAGAGGATACAAAAATCGATCCAATAACAGTAAGGAAGGCAAAAGCTTACCCAGGAACACTCAGCAGAGTGTTCAGACTCTCTGAAGACAAAAGCTTACCAGGAACACTCAGACTAAGCCGTCTACTTAGTCTCATTGGTAAGAACTGGTTCACATGGACTCTTAGTACAAGGGCAGGGAAGGTGAAAGTTTAATGAGACACATTTTTGCCTTAAACAATATTAGGGATACCCTGTCAAGTAAGTAAAAGGAAACGGATATTGGGTAGGTAACTACCAGTGACTTCTATACATGTTTAGCTCAGCATAGTTTGCAAAAGTTCTAGGACTTCCTTTAGTTCTAATGAAACTGATGCTAATTTCAAGTCGAGTTTATATTTTTCTGAACAAAGTTCAATACTATTAAGCAACATTTGGTAAAGTCTTACAATGTCTAGCTATTTTATCAAGTAATTTTACTTACTTGTCACAACAACGCTATGAGGTAGGAATTAGCATCCCTGTAACTCTAGTCTCTGAAGGAGTATTAGGTCACACATTCTACTCTGACATAAACAGCAGCAAATAAACCAAGGCCAAATTCCACCCAAAGCTAGAACTCCTATCTGCCTCACAGTCAACATTCTGTTCAACATCTGTTGTACTTTTCTGTATTTCAGAGACTGAGGAATGTCATTTCTTCAATTCTTAGTCTTACATGGAATAGACGGACAAAAGAAGTAGGAATAAAAGCAAGTTTAGCAAACTGGAATAAAATAAAATATTAAGGAAAAATTAGGTTATGATTTTTTTTCTAAAATATACCTAAGATAAAAGTGATAAAGTTTCAATTTTCTGAAGCTCATTTATCCAGGCTTAATTAAGATTCAGCCCCTTCTTCCTCTGTGGTCTTAGGTAAGTTACTTAACCTTTCAGAGCTGCATTTTCTTCTCTGTAAAATTTTTACTTTTCATATTAATACTTAGTTCTTATAATTATTGAAGAACTAAATAAATCAAGGTTATTACACATCTGACATCATGCCTGGCAAGCAATACACAATAATGTGTTTTTTCCTCATTTTCCTTAAAAGAATCAATTTTAGTTATCTGGGAAGTTCATCCCTATGTAGCAACTTATTTTACTAAAATGCCACATGAGCAAGGTACTCTTGGTGTTAATAGAAATATTTATATAAAACTGTCCATTAAGCCCAAATTTCAAGGTGATGAGGTGATCTGGTCCATTTTATCATGCTTGCCTAAACCTATTGGAAAGTTGACTGCATGTGAAAGACTGCACAAGCAATAACTTTGGCCTTATATATCAAAAATCACTGTACCTATGGTTTCTCTTTATATTTTTATTAGCTAAGTCTTGCATCTATCTTGCTATAAGTGTGAAGACTCACTAATGGAAATGGTTGCTATCATCTATATTTATAATTGTATTATGGGAAAAGAAGAGTGAAGAGAAGTGGCAATTTGGAGGTGAAAATGTCCAAGGTTGGGTCCCATTGTAGGGAGCTCTGGATGCCTTGAAGATTCTACACAACTGAGGAAGAAAGCCACCCAAATAATGAAAGAAGATGTAAATGGAGGAGAGGTGAAAGTGTGGAAAACATCAACAGAATGTTGAGGAATTTATTGGACAAAACTCCTCCTACATCAGTATGTCAAAGATCCATTTTGTTAATTCCCTTTAATTGCAACTTGTCACTTCAGGTATTTATTTGTCCTCATTCAAATCTATTCATATTTCCTAGAACCTCTCATGGTGTGTTTAAGCTTTTGATAGATGCTAAAAGAAAAAGGATGTTCTACCAATTTGGGAACGTTATTTTATTCCTCATGCCTCAAAGTTACAACTGCACCAATAAGAGCACAACTTAAACTCCCTTTATATCTTTGCATTAATTTAAAAACATTGCAGCTACCTCACTACTGTGTGTGGAAGGGGTGGTATTGGGTGTATGTGTGTACGTATGTGTATGATTGAGAAACAGAACAAATCAGGGACCGTGAAACTACATCACCTCATCAATTACCAGCATAAATGTTTACCAGTCCAGTGGGATTTGTAATGGTGTTTTGAAGTTAAATTAAGTCATTCATTTTAAAGAGAGACTTTATTCCCCTAGTGATTTCTTTGTAAACCTGAAATTCATTATTTTATTTGTGTTGGCCAGGTTTACAGTTCTCTAGAGCGTGGATTGGCAAGCTATGGTTTCCTTCCATATCTGACCAAATACCATTTTTTTCTTTTTTTGGTAAATAAAGTTTTACTGGAACACAGCCATACCCATTGTTATATATTATCTGTGGCTGCTTTTACACTACAATGGCAGAGTTGAGTAGTTGCAATAAAAAAATGTATGGCTCAAAATGAAAATGTTTACTATCTGGCCCTTCACAGAAAAAGGCTACTGACCCTTTCTCTTGACAGGAGGTCAATCAAATTTAATATAGAGGTTGAAGTGGTGATGCCTTGGAATATGAAATAAAATATTGACAGTTCAATTTCTACTTATCTTTTCCCTCCAAACAAATGAAAAATTATACTTTACAATCATTTAATTCATGGGCTGACCAGGATACCCCCTGCTTGTCCATGGATTAGATGGTCACATTTATGGAATGTGGATAAGGTATCTTAAGGAAAAAGATTCCACATATGGAATCTTCTTCCACAATCCAGCATCTTTCCTCACTTTTTCACATCCAACCCAGGATGACATGGTACATTTTATATGTGACTAATTAACTAGATTTAAAAATCATATTATCTATCCAAATTGACCCTTATGAAATGGACACTTTAAAAGATTCATGCAGATGCAGAACAGGAAGATCAAGATGGTGGAGTAAGAGAAAATGGAACTCACCTTCCTCTCATGACCATATCAAAAATACATCCACGTGTGGAAAAATTCCCATGGACAATTAACTGGAACCTAGCAGGATACTTGCACAACCAAGGCTGAAAGAAAAATACACACATAATCAGAAAGAAGGGAAGCAAAGCAATTGGGTTGGGATCTGTACCTCTGGGAGGAAACTAAGAGGACAAGGAAGATTATACAGGTGGACATATACCCTGGGGAATAAGTGGGTTGAGCCACAGACTTGGTGTACCAGTCCTGGGGTCCTACAAGTAGGAGACAAGCCCCCTTGGCTGCTTGAAGAACTGGTGGGAGAGATAGAAAGGCTGGAGAAGCTTATATTCCCATCATGAGGAGTGTATGGGTGCTGGCTTGCTCCCAGGCAGGGCAGAGAGAGGTTTGCCTTAGTGGTTGCACCTCACGGCACTTCCCAGGCCAACCAAGCAAATATCCCAGCCCTGCTCACTCCATGCCATGGCTTGGCAGTGGATCTAGGGTGGCCAGGACCAGTCAAAAGACTTGACCTTGAGATGCAGAACCAACCAAGTCAACTGGGTGGTAGTGCTTACTCAAGAAGCACTCCAGACCACACTGCCAGAATTCTCACAACTGCCTCACTGCACTCCGACCCTAAGCCAAAAAACTGTCCAGATCCACTCACTTCACACCACAACACAGTGTTAGATCTGAGACAGTCACAACCAGAGAAAAGACACAACTGTGGGTTGCCTCTGAGAGGAGCAGCAGATGCTTGCACAGACATAGCATCAAACTTCTGTAAGCACATGAGCCCCACTTGTGTCAGCATGCCCCACCTTTGGGGAAAATATCCCAGAAGGGACAGAAGGAAAAACACATTTGGAGAGAACAGAACCAGCTCATGCCTGACCCTCAGTGTTTCCACTCCAGCAATGTAGGAGCAAACTCTTACCCTGACAGAGCAGTGATGGAAACTGAACAGAGAGGAAGTCCCACCTCACTCCCTGCAGAGGCTCTAGCTTCTCCATCACCAGCCTCATCCATTACCAAGGTGATACAGCCAGCACACTCTAAATAAAGAGATGACTGGCACCCACGTCAAGCCCAGCTCTCCCACTAAAGACATTGGGCACAAGAAAATTGCATAAGGATGTTCCCACATAAGAATACCACTCATAATCACAAGAGGTAACAGCCCAGTCTGTGGCAGATGGGACAGAATGTGACCTACACAGATATTCTATACCACAGATCTGTGTGCCCCAGCCTGATACAGGTGTACACCAGTGCACATGGGGCCTGAGTGCTGGAACATGGGGTTTGGAGAGCAGACCTGAGGAGGGGACTGTAGTTGACTGTGAGGGGACAGCCTGAGGGGACAGGAGTGAGGAGCTCCACAACCAGGAAAACTTGTGGAGGAAGCCTGGATTGCCACAGAAGTGAAGCATCATTGTTGAGTGATACATAAAAAGCAGAGCTGCCATTGCAGCCTCTCTCCTCAAGCACTGGTCCCTGCTTCCACTGGCATTTGGGAGGGCTACCACTGGAGCCGACTCGAGTGCCCCTGCCATTGCCGACTCTAACCGCCCGCCCTCAACCTGGGTGATCCGCTTACCCCAAGCACTACCTGATGGGCTCTCGCATTCCAATTGCTACCCCAGCACCCTCCCACCTGGGTGGCGCAATTGCCCTGATCACCACCGCGGCTCCTTCCTGCCTGGCGGGCTTGTATGTTCTGGCAACCTCTGGAACAGACTCAGATGAGAGGAACAGGCAGAAGTGGGGCTGAAACCACGGCTGAGCCTCAGGGGCCCTGTGACTAAGTAAAAAGAGCTGAAACCTCTCCTCACAGCTGTGCAAATTGGGGAGTTACACCTCCGCTGACAACTTCTTAAATTCAGCAACTGCAAAACATATGAAAAGACAAGTGCTCTTGCAATTGAGATGGGTCTGGCTTTAGCAACTGTGGGGTTTGTGGGCATGTATGCACTGGGATTGGGCCAGGTCAGAGTATGAGCTGCCTCCATAGCTCCCATAGTGGGTACAAGTGCACAACTACTGCAGTCCTGGGACCTGACCTCAGTGAATCTGCACAAAGGGCCTGGTGGACCAATGCCTGAGAGTCACCAGGGCCAATTGCCTGCATACCCACAGTTAAGGTGGGAATGACAGCATTGCCAACAGTGAACTTTGTGTGCCAACACAATGGGCAAAAGGGGACACAACAGAGCACATTCACAGGTGCACATATCCCGAGGAGGACTACTCAGTGGCTTCTCTCCCAGTAGGACTGCTCCTATCCTGCCGACCTTGCACCACTAAGAAACAGATCTCAGAGCCTCTACTGCAACAACTCAAGAGTATGTCCTGTCCCTAACAGGGCAGTTACAACCACAGAGCAAAGGGGAATCCCTGCTCAATAGCTAAGGCAGGATCTTGTCACCACAACACCAATCAAGCCCCCTATTGGGGAGAGTATGTGCTCTAGAATGGGAGCTCGCTCCTATTCCTTCTTTAATCAAAGAATAAGACTTTCCTTTGCTCCTGAACCAAACACCTTCTCATTCTATTGGCTCCAATGAACAAGGCAGGAGGACCCTTGTTGGGGCCTGACTCAAAAAGCTCTGCAAAGGTGATTAGAATAAGGAGCTCTTAGAGCTAGAAGATCGAGTACTCTATTCCTGTTCTACAGAACCACCAGTAAGGTGAAGGAAGTGAAGCTCCCAAAGTTCAAATAATTTGACCAATGACACCCAGGTCAGAAGTGGACAAACCAGATTTGATGCCATCTTTCTGCTGCCAAGTCAAGAACCCTTTTATAATACTAGTACATAATTCAGTGGCTTTAAGAATATTCAAGAGAGAGAACTTCAAGGTGGAAAAAGAGTAAGATGTGGAGATCACCTTCCTCCACACATATACAACAGAAATACATCTACATGTGAAACAACTCCTACAGAACACATACTGAACGTAGGTAGAAGAACCCACACTTCCCAAAAGGCAAGAAACTCCACACGTACCTGGGTAGGACAAAAGAAAAAAACAGACAAAAGAATAGGTACGGGACCTGCACCACTGGAAGGGAGCTGTGAAGGACAAAAAGTTTCCACACATTAGGAAACCCTTTCACTGGCAGAGATGGGGGGTGGCAGGGAGGAAGCTTCAGAGCCGTGGAGGAGAGTGCAGTAACAAGGGTGCAGAGGGCTAAGCAGAAACATTCCTTCAGAGAGGATCAGTACCGACCAGCACTCACCAGCCTGAGAGGCTTCTCTCCTCACTTGTCAGCTGGGATGGTTTGGGGCTGGGAGCTGAGGCTCAGGCTTTGGAGGTGAGATCCAGGGAGAGGACTGGGGTTGGCTGCATGAAAACAGCCTTGAGGGGCTAGTGTGCCACAGCTAGCCAGGAGGGAATTGGGGGAAATATCTGGACCTGCCTAAGAGGCAAGAGGCAATTGTTTTGGGGTGCGTGAGGAGAGGGGATTCAGAGCACTGCCTAAACAAGATACAGAGACAGGCACGAGCTGGGGCTATCAGCGCAGACACCAGAGATGGGCATGAAATGCTAAGGCTGCTGCTGCAGACACCAAGAAGCCTATGTACAAGCACAGGTCACTATCCACACCTCCTCTCCCGGGAGAATGTGCAGTCTGCCACTGCCAGGGTCCCAAGATCCAGAGACAAATTCTCCAGGAGAACACACGGCGAGCCTCAGACTGTTGCAATGACACACCGGCCTCTGCCACCCCAGGCTCCCACTGCATTATGTACCCCTTCTTCCCCCAGCCTGAGTGAGCCAGAGTTCTTAATCAGCTGCTCCTTTAACCCCCTGCTGTCTGAGCAAAGAACAGATGCCCTCAGGCGACCTACATACACAGATGGGGCTAAATCCAGAGCTGAACTCCAGGAGCTGTGTGAACAAAAAAGAGAAAGGGAAATCTCTCCCAGCAGCCTCAGGAGCAGCGGATTAAATCTCCACAATCAACTTGATGTACCCTGCATCTGTGGAATACCTGAATAGACAACGAATCTTCCAGAATTTGAGATAGTGGACTTTGGGAGGAACGATATATGTATTTTTTTCATTTTTCTCTTTTTTGCGAGTGTATTTGTGTATGCATCTTTGTGTGATTTTGTCTGTATAGCTTTGCTTTTACCAATTGTTCTGGGGTTCTCTCTGTCCATTTTTGTGTTTGTTTTTTAGTATAGATTTTACCACTTGTTATCATTGGTGGATTTGTTTTTTGGTTTGGTTGCTCTCTTCTTTCTTTCTTCCTTTTTTTTTTCTTTTTTTCTTATTTTCTAATTTTCTTATTTTTCATAATCATCTTTATTTTTATAACTTTATTTTATTTTATTTTATATTTCTTTATTTTTTTTCCTCCCTATTCTTCTGAGCCGTGTGGCTGACAGAGTCTTGGTGCTCTGGCTGGGTGTCAGGCCTGTGCCGCTGAGGTGAGAGAGCTGAGTTCAGTATATTGGTCTACCAGAAAACTGCAAGCTCCACATAATATCAATCAGTGAAAACTCTCCCAAAGATCTCCATCTTGATTCTAAGACCCAGCTCCACTCAATGACCAGCATGCTACAGTGCTGGACACCCAATGCCAAACAACTAGAAAGACAGGAACACGACACCACCTATTAGAACAAAGGTGGCCTAAAATCATAATAAGGTCACAGACACCTGAAAACAAATCACTGTATGTGGTCCCACCCAACAGAAAGATAAGATCCAGCCTTATCCATCAAAACACAGACACTAGTCCACTCCACCAGGAAGCCTACCTAACCCACTGAACAAAACCTAGCTACTGGGGGCAGACACCAAAAAGAAAGGGAACTACAAACCTGCAGTCTGTGAAAAAGAGACCCCAAACACAGTAAGTTATGCAAAAGGAGAAGACAGAGAAACACACAGAAGATGAAGGAGCAAGGTAAAAACCCACCAGACCCCCCAAAAAATGAAGAGGAAATAGGCAGTCTACCTGAAAAAGAATTCAGAGTAATGATAGTAAAGATGATCCAAAATCGTGCAAATAGAATGGAGAATACACAAAAAAAACCTCTAACAAGGACCTAGAAGAACTAAAGAGCAAACAAGCAATGATGAACAACACAGTAAATGAAATTAAAAATTCTCTAGAAGGAATCAATAGCAGATAACGGAGTCAGAAGACTGGATAAGTGACCTGGAAGATAAAAGAGTGGAAATAACTACTGCAGAGCAGAAAAAGGAATGAAAGAATTAATGACAGTCTTAGCAACCTATGGCACAAAATTAAACACGCCAACATTCTAATTATAGGGGTCCCAGAAGAAGAAGAGAAAAAGAAACGGACTGAGAAAATATTTGAAGAGATTATAGTTGAAAACTTCCCTAATATGGGAAAGGAAATAGTCAATCAAGTCCAGGAAGCTCACAGAGTCCCATACAGGATAAACCCAAGGAGAAACACACCAAGACACATACTAATCAAACTATCAAAAATTAAATACAAAGAAAAAATATTAAAAGCAGCAAGGGAAAAGCAACAAATAACATGGAAGGGAATCCCTATAAGGTTAACAGCTGATCTTTCAGCTGAAACTCTGCAAGCCAGAAGGGAGTGACAGGACATATTTAAAGTGATGAAAGGAAAAAACTTACAACCAAGATTACTCTACCCAGGAGTGATCTCATTCAGATTTGACAGAGAAATTAAAACATTTACAGAAAAGCAAAAGCTAAGAGAATTCAGCACCACCAAACCAGCTTTACAAAAAATGCTAAAGGAACTTCTCTAGGCAGGAAACACAAGAGAAGGAAAAGACCTACAATAACAAACCTAAAACAATTAAGAAAATGGTAATGTGAACATACATATTGATAATTACCTTAAATGTAAATGGATTAAATGCTACAACCAAAAGACATAGACTGACTGAATGGATACAAAGTAAAACCCATATATATGCTGTGTATAAGAGACCCACTTCAGACCTAGGGACACATACAGATTGAAAGGGAGGGGATGGAAAAAGATATTCCATGCAAATGGAAATTAAAAATAGCTGCAGTACTAATTCTCATATCAGACAAAATAGACTTTAAAATAAAGACTATTAGAAGAGACAAAAAAGACACTATGTAATGATTAAGGGATCAATTCAAGGGGAAGATATAACAATTTTAAATATTTATGCACCCAACATAGGAGCACCTCAATACATAAGGCAAATACTAATGGCCATAAAAGGAGAAATCAACAGTAACACAAATATAGTAGGGGACTTTAACACCCCATTTTCACCAATGGACAGATCATCCAAAATGAAAATAAATAAGGAAACACAAGCTTCAAATAATACATTAAACACGATGGACTTAATTGTTATTTATAGGACGTTCATTCAAAAAACAGCAGATTAAACATTCTTCTCACGGGCTCATGGAATATTCTCCAGGATAGATATATTGGGTCACAAATCAAGCCTTGGTAAATTGAAGAAAATTCAAATTGTATCAAGTATCTTTTCTGACCACAACACTATGAGACTAGATAACAATTACAGGAAAAATTCTGTAAAAAATAAAAACACATGGAGGTTAAACAATGCACTACTAAATAACCAAGAGATCACTGAAGAAATGAAAGAAGAAATCAAAAAAACCTAGCAACAAATGACAATGAAAACACAACGACCCAAAATCTATGGGATGCAGCAAAAGCAGTTCAACTACAGAAGTTTATAGCAATACAATCCTACCTAAAGAAGCAAAAAATATATCAAATAAACAACATAACCTTTCACCTCAAGCAATTATAGAAAGAACAAAAACAAAAAAAGTGAGCAAAAGGAAAGAAATCATAAAAATCAGTTCTGAAAACAATGAAAAAGAAATGAAGAAAACAATAACAAAGATCAATAAGAGTAAAAGATGGGTTTTGAGAAGATAAACAAAATTGATAAACCATTAGCCAGATTCATCATTAAAAAAAGGGAGAAGACTCAAATCAATAGAAATAGAAATGAAAGAAAAGAAGTAACAACTGACACTGCAGAAAGTCAAAGGATCCTGATAGATTACTAAAAGCAATTATATGCCAAAAAATGGAAAACCTGGAAGAAATGGACAAAATCATAGAAAATCTCAACCTCCTGAGAGTGACCAAGGAAGAAAGAGAAAATATAAACAGACCAATCACAAGCACTGAAATTGAGACTGTCATTAAAAATCTACCAACAAACAAAAGCTCAGGGCCACATGGCTTCACAGGTGAATTCTATCAAACATTTAGAGAAGAGCTAACACCTACCCTACTCAAACTCTACAAAAATATAGCAGAGGGAGGAAAATTCCCAAACTTATTCTTTGAAGCCACCATCACCCTGATACCAAAACCAGACAAAGATGTCACAAAGAAAGAAAACTACAGTCCAATATCCTTGATGAACATAAATGCAAATATCCGCAACAAAATATTAGCAAACAGAATCCAACAGCACATTAAAAGGATCATACACCATGACCAAGTGGGGTTGATCCCAGAAATGCAAGGATTCTTCAATATACGCAACTCAATCAATGTGATATGCCATATTAACAAATTGAAGGATAAAAACCATATGATCATCTCAATAGACGCTGGAAAAACTTTCAACAAAATTAAACAGACATTTATGGTAAAAACTCTCCAGAAAGTAGGCATAGAGAAAACTTACCTCAAAATAATAAAGGCAATATATGACAAACCCACAGCCAACATCATCCTCAATGGTGAAAAACTGAAACCATTTCCACTAAGATCAGGAGCAAGACAAGGTTGCCCACTCTCACCACTATTATTCAACATAGTTCGGAAGTTTTAGCCACAGCAATCACAGAACAAAAAGAAATAAAAGGAATCCAAATCAGAAAAGAAGAAGTAAAGTTTTCACTATTTGCAGATGACATGATACTATACACAGAGAATCCTAAAGATGCTACCAGAAAACTACGAGAACTAATCAATGAATTTGGTAAAGTAGCAGGATACAAAATTAGTGCACAGAAATCTCTTGCATTCCTAAACACTAAGGATGAAAAATGTGAAAGAGAAATTAAGGAAACACTCTCTTGTACCATTGCAACAAAAAGAATAAAATATCTAGGAATAAACCTACCTAAGGAGACAAAAGACTTGAATGGAGAAAACTATAAGACACTGATGAAAAAATTAAAGACAATACAAACAGATGGAGAGATATACCATGTTCTTGGATTGGAAGAATCAACATTGTGAAAATGACTATAGTAGCCAAAGCAATCTATATATTCAGAGAAATCCCTGACAAACTACCAATGGCATTTTTCACAGAACTAGAACAAAAAATTTCACTATTTGTATGGAAACCCAAAAGACCCAGAATAGCCAAAGCAATCTTCAGAAAGGAAAACAGAGCTGGAGGAAAACAGTCTCCTTGACTTCAGATTATACTACAAAGTTACTTTAATCAAGACAGTATGGTACTGGCACAAAAACAGAAAGATAGATCAATGGAACAGGATAGAAATCCCAGAGATAAACCCATGTACATATGGGCACCTTATCTTTGATAAAGGAGGCAAGAATATGCAATGGAGAAAAGACAGTTCTTCAATAAGTGGTGCTGGCAAAACTGGACAGCTACATGGAAAAGAATGAAATTAGAACACTTCCTAACACCATACACAAAAATAACTCAAAATGGATCCAAGACCTAAATGTAAGGTCAAACACTATAACACTTAGAGGAAAATGTAGGCAGAAGACTCTATGATGTAAATCACAGCAAGATCCTTTTTGACCCACTGCCTAGAGAAATGGAAACAAAAATAACAAATATATTAGCAAAATATATATTAGCAAATATATTTTAACAAATATAAATTAACAAATATATTAGCAAAACAAAAATAAACAAATGGGACCTAATTAAACTTAAAAGCTTTTGCACAGAAGAGGAAACCATAAACAGGAAGGAAAGACAACCCTCAGAATGGAAGAAAATACTTGCAAATGAAGCAACTGAGAAAGGATTAATCTCCAAAATTTACAAGAAACACATGCAACTCAATTTCAAAAACACAAACAAAATCCAGAAATGGGCAGAAGACCTAAATGGACATTTCTCCACAGAATATATGAACATTGCCACACACACATGGAAGAATGCTCAACATCACTAATCAGTAGAAAAATACAAATCAAAAGTACAATGTGGTATCACCTCATGCCAGTCACAATGGCCATCATAAAAAAATCTACAAACATAAATGCTGGGGAGGGTGTGGAGAAAAGGGAACCCTCTTGTACTGTTGGTGGGAATGTAAATTGATACAGCCACTATGGAGAACAGTATGGGGGTTCCTTAAAAAAGTCAAAATAGAACTACCATACGACCCAGCAATCCCAGTACTGGGTATATACCCTGAGAAAACCATAATTCAAAAAGAGTCATGTACCAGAATGTTCATTGCAGCTCTATTTACAATAGCCAGGACATGGTAGCAACCTAAGTGTCCACTGACAGATAAATGGATAAAGAAGATGTGGCACATATATACAATGGAATATTACTCAGCCATAGAAGGAAACGAAATTGAGTTATTTGTAGTGAGGTGGATGGACCTAGAGTCTGTCATACAGAGTGAAGTGAGTCAGAAAGAGAAAAACAAATACCGTATGTTAACACATATATATGGAATCAAAAAAATGGTTATGAAAAACCTAGGGACAGGACAGGAATAAAGATGTAGACCTAGAGAATGTACTTGAGGACACGGGGAGGGTGAAGTGTAAACTGGGACAAAGTGAGAGATTGGCATGGACATATATACAGTACCAAATGTAAAAGTGATAGCTACTGGGGAAGCAGTCACATAGCACAGCTTGGTGCTTTGTGACCCCCTAGAGGGGTGGGATAGGGAGGGTGGGAGGGAGACACAAGAGGGAGGCAATATGGGGATATATGTATATGTATAGCTGATTCACTTTGTTATAAAGCTGAAACTTACACACCATTGTAAAGAAATTACACTCCCATAAAGATGTTTAAAAAGAAAGCCCCTATCCAGGGGATAATGAAACAAGTTTCTGTACCAACCTTACCCACCAGGGGGAAGGCAACAGAAGCAGGAGTAAATACATGCCTCAGCCTGTAGAAAGGAGACCACAAATACAGCAAGGTAGACAAAATGAGACAACAAAAATTATGTTGCAGACAAAGGAGCAAAATAAAAACCAAAAAGAACAACTAAATGAAGAGAAGATAGGTAATCTACCTGAAAAATAATTCAGAGAAATGATAGTAAGGATGATCCAAGATCTCAAAAAAAAAAACATAGGGGCACAGATCAAGAAGACACAAGGGGCTTCCCTGGTGGCACAGTGGTTGAGAGTCTGCCTGCCGATGCAGGGGGCACGGGTTCATGCCCTGGTCCAGGAAGATCCCACATGCTGCAGAGCAGCTAGGCCTGTGAGACATGGCCACTGAGCCTGCACGTCTGGAGCCTGTGCTCCACAACAGGAAAGGCCACAACAGTGAGAGGCCCACGTACCAGAAAAAAAAAATAAAAGAAGGCACAAGAAATGTTTAACAAAAGCCTAGAAGAACTAATGAACAAACAAGCAGAGATGAGAAACACAGTAACAAAAATTAAAAATGCACTAGAAGGAATCATTTGCAGAATAACTGTGGCAGAAGAATGGATGAGTGACCTGAAAGACATAATGTTGGGAAAATCTCCCATGGAACAGAATAAGGAAAAAAGAATTAAGGAAATGAGGACAGTCTCAGAGAGCTCTGGGACAACACTAAATGCCCCAACATTTGAATTGTAGGAGTCCCAGAAGAACAAGAAAAAGAGAAAGGGCCTGAGAAAAATTCTGAAAGGATTATAGTCAAAGACTTTCCTAACATGGAAAAGGAAATAGGCACCCAAGTCCAGGAAGTGCAGAGAGTCTCATACAAGATAAAGCAAAGGAGGAATACACCGAGACACATATTAATCGAACCAATAAAAATTAAATACAAAGAAAAAATATTAAAATCAACAAGGGAAAAGCAACAAATAACATACAAGGGAAACCTAATAAGATTAACAGCTGATTTTTCAGCATAAACTTTGCAGTCCAGAAGGGAGTTGGTAAGATATATTTAAGTGATGAAAGGGAAAAACCTACAACCAAGAATACTGTAACGCAGCAAGGCTCTCACTCAGATTCAATGGAGAAATCAAAAGATTTACAGACATGTAAAGGTTAAGAGAATTCAGCACCACCAAACAAGCTTTACAGCCAATACTAAAGGAACTTCTCTAGGCAAGAAACACAAAAGTAGAGAAATAAAAGTAAGAGAAGAAAAGACACCTAAAAAATAAACCAAAAACAATTAAGAAAATGGCAATAGGAACATACATATTGATAATTAATTTAAATGCAAATGGATGAATGGATACAAAACACAACCCATATTTATGTTGTCTACAAGAGATCAACTTTAGACCTAGGGAAACATACAGACTGAAAGTGAGGAGATGGAAAAAGATATTCCATGCAAATGGAAATCAAAAGAAACCTGTAGTATCAATACTCATGTCAGACAAAAGAGACTTTAAAATAAAGACAGTCACAAGAGACAAGGAAGGACACTACATAATGATCAAGGGATCAATCCAAGAAGAAGATATAACAATTGTAAATATTTATGCACCCAACATAGGAACACCTCAATACAAAAGGTAAATGCTAACAGCCATAAAAAGGGGGAAATTGACAGTAAAACAGTAATACTGGGGAACTTCAACACTCCACTTACACCAATGGATAGATCATCCAGACAGAAAATTAATAAGGAAACACAAGCCTTAAATGACACATTAGACCAGGTAGACCTAATTAATATCTATAGCACATTCCATCCAAAAGCAGTAGAATACATTTTCTTCTCAAGTTCATAAGGAACATTCTCCAGGATAGATCACACCTTGGGTCACAAATCAAGCCTTGGTAAATTCCAGAAATTGGAAATCATATCAAGCATCTTTTCCAACCATAACACTATAAGATTAGAAATCAATTACAAGAAAAAAAACACAAACACATGGAGACTAAACAATATATTACTAAAAAACCAGTCGATCACTGAAGAAATCAAAGAGGAAATTAAAAAACTACGTCAAGACAAGTGACAATGAAAACACAAGGATAAATACCTATGGGACACAGCAAAAGCAGTTCTAAGAAGGAAGTTTATAGCAATGCAATCGTAACTCAAGAAACAAGAAAAATCTCAAATAAACAAACTAACCTTACACCTAAAGCAACTAGAGAAAGGAGACAAACAGAACCCAAATTTAGTCAAATGAAAGAAATCATACAAACTAGAGCAGAAATAAATAAAATGGAAATGAAGAAAGCAAAGATCGAAACTAAAAGGTGGTTCTTTGACATAAAGAAAATTGATGAAACATTAGCAAGACTCATCAAGAAAAAAAAAGAAGCTCTTCACCTTTGCTAATCTGAGTGCCAGAAACCAAAAGACACCATCAACAGATCCACAGTTCAGAAGAATTTAGATCCACAATTCTAAAGAATTACCAGATATATCAGAAATACATCTACATGTGGAACAACCCCTATAGAACACCTACTGAACGCTGGCAGAAGACCTCAGACTTTCCAAAAGGCAAAACACTCCCCACGTACCTGGGTATGGCAAAAGAAAAAAGAATAAACAGAGACAAAAGAATAGGGACAGGGACAGGACCTGCACCAGTGGGAGGGAGCTCTGAAGGAGGAAAGGTTTCCACACATGAGGAAGCACCTTCGTGGGTGGAGACTGCCGGTGGTGGAGGGGGGGGGAGCTTTGGGGTCAGAGGAGAGAGCAGCAACAGGGGGGCAAAGGGCAAAGTGGAGAGATTTCCACAGAGAGGATCAGTGCCGACCAGCACTCACCAGCCCTAGAGACTTGTCTGCTCACCAACCAGGGTGGGTGAGGCTGGGAGCTGAGGCTCGGACTTTGGTTGGAGCACAGGGAGAGGACTGGCGGTGTGAACACAGCCTGAAGGGGTTAGTGCACCACGGCTAGCCGGCAGGGAGTCCGGGAAAAAGTCTGGACCTGCCAAAGAGGGAAGAGACTTTTTCTTCCCTCTTTGTTTCCTGGTGCGCAAGGAGAGGGGATTAAGAGCACTGCTTAAAGGAGCTCCAGACAGAGGCATGAGCTGCGGCTAACAGCGTGGACCCCAGAGACAGGCATGAGACGCTAAGGCTGCTGCTGCCACCACCAAGAAGCCTGTGTGCAAGAACAGGTCACTCTCCACACCTCCCTTCTGGGGAGCCTGTACAGCCCGCCACTGCCAAGGTCCAGGGATCCAGGGACAACTTCCTAGGAAAAACGCATGGTGCGCCTTAGGGTGGTGCAACATCATGCCAGGATCTTCCACTGCAGGCTCGCTCCGCACTCTATACCTCTCCCTCCCCCCAGCCTGAGTGAGCCCCGAATCAGTGGCTCCTTTAACCCCGTCCTGTTTGAGCGAAGAAAAGATGCCCTCCAGCGACCTACATGCAGAGGCGGGGCCAAATTCAAAGCTGAAACCCAGGAGCTGTTGTGGGTGGGCGGGGGGGAAGAAGAGAAAAGGAAATGTCTCCCAGCAGCCTCAGGAGCAGCAGATTAAATCTCCACAATCGACTTGATATACCCTGCATCAGTGGAATACCTGAATAGACAATGAATCATCCCAAATTGAGAAGGTGGACTTTGAAAGCAAGATTTATTATTTTTTCCCCTTTTCCTCTTTTTGT